>NW_026864464.1:0-16909 GCF_026571515.1 Ruditapes philippinarum | reverse complement strand
AAAGTTTTAGATTTTAGCCCGCTGGCCGCCAGCCCGCCAGTTCACACTGCTAGCCCGCTACACTGCTAGCCCGCCCAGTTCACCATTGCAGGAAATGTATCATAACATTTTATGTTCAATCAATAAAGTTTTAGATTTTAGCCCGCTGGCCCGCCAGCCGCCCAGTTCACACTGCTATCCGCGCTACACTGTTAGCCCGCCCACTTCACACTGCCAGTAATGTATTATAACATTTTTGTGTTCAATCAATAAAGTTTTAGATTTTAGCCCGCTGGCCCGCCACCCCGCCCAGTTCACACTGCTAGCCCGCTAGACTGCTAGCCCGCCCAGTTCACACTGTTAGCCCGCTAGGCTGCTAGCCCGCCCAGTTCACACTGTTAGCCCGCTAGACTGCTAGCCCGCTCAGTTCATACTGTTAGCCCGCTAGACTGCTAGCCCGTTAGCCCGCGTACTTCACGGACATTTTAATAACCGCCATATTAACATGCCCCTGTATCGTTTTAACTTTTGCCTGTTTAGACGTTCAGGAAAGCCTCTGGATACATTTTACAAGTGTTTTTTTGTGTTTGATTAAAAAAGTGTTGGATCATTGGAATGTTATGATTGAGTGAAATGTTGACATGTGAACTATTTGGCGAAAATATTAACATGACGTCTAATATTGACATATTTTCACATAAACCGCGGCGCAGGAGTGTAATTAAGCCATTTAATGCAAACGATATTACACTAGTGTAATAACACTTTGACGTGACATCATTTGCGCTATATAGAAACATAGCGTTCAATCACGCTAATGTTAGCGTTACACTACGGGCGAGAGATTTTTAACAGTTTACTCTTCTTATTTTATATATGTGATAAATAGAATATCATATTCGTGAAGATTCAATACTAAATTTATTGAACTCGTTGAATAAAGCAATATTATGCCCGCCAGATGTAATGGCCAAAGGTAATATTATTGTTTGATAATTATATAAAACGGCGTAAAATCTTTCTTGCAAAGTATTCTATAGTTATTTTTACTTTCTTTACAAGAGGTATACAGGTTTCTTTAAGACAATAGTGATTGAAATAAGAAATCAGTGAAGTGAAAAATCATTACCTGCCCGTCAAACCTGTTCAACAGTGTAGACTTTTCAATGTATTCGAATCCGTTTTCAAAAATATCTGAATAAGAAGACGAGGAACGAGCTAGTTGTTCACAGACGTCAGTTCCTTCAGCAATTCTAACGAATGACATGTTTGATGATTTCATTAGGTGGAACGCGCATTCTATGAGTTTTAAAGATGACACTCCATTTGAAACAGTTTGTACCTGTGTAATTATTGCTAACCTTTGTGCTTTGACTTCGGCATTATTTAAAAGCAAAGCTGCTGTCAAAAATATAGATAAGCGTAAATAAAAACTCTCCATTACCTAGTACTTTTATCAATTGACTTTTCCGACACTTAATATCAATTCTTCTCCAAACACAAACGCTATATATTTCGGGCAAACCAGTAAGTTACCCCTTATATATTAAGTTAACCTGCTCAATATATAATTCATAATCTATTTCGAAAATGCAGCAAAGGGTAACAAAACTAGACAAAAAAGTAAATGATATAAAAGAAGTATCTTTAAAAAAGATGCTCGGCCGAAGTACAACTACATAACCGGCACATGTTATTTTATAACTTTTCGATACAAATACAAATGTAAGCAATGTTTGCATAACAATGACATTAAAATATTTCTTGTAGCAAAGAGACACATTAACATTTTGATATTGGTGTCTTTTCAAAGTAGGAAACTTTTATTTTACAGTAATGATTTAGGTGTCTGTTTACTTAATTTAAGTTTTGACATTAATTAAAAGGATCAGTATTAAATCAATAAATTATTTTTTTCTTTAATTTAATGCAAACGGATATGATATAAAAGAAAAATATAAAAACACAGTAAAAGCTTTGTCGACTGATCTTGATTCCAATAACAAAAATATAATTTTGATTGCTAGAGATAGACGTACAGGTAAATTGGATGTTTTATATGCTGACAGCTGAATGCTATTTTAGATTTAAAAACACTACAAAAAAGGCTAATCATTTTTTGAAAAAGTTAAAATGTTACCCATACAAATTTCCACAAGGAGGCTTCCACGATTATAGGTTCATTGCCATGACAACCAGTATTCTGCGTGGAATGGCAATATTGAAGTGATTATGACTGTTTTTTGATGCAACATGAATGTCGCACAGCACAGACACTCTGCTGCACGACCGACACAGGTCGATCAAAGATAAGAAAAGAAACTCGTCTTGAAAACTCTCTGCTCAGATGAGCTAAAAATGATGCGTATGACACCTTGAATAAGTAATTGGGCATCATTTTACTGATCTGACGGCAGTTACTTGGTGACTTCACACTTCGCAAAACAATGACATTGACAAATAGTTGTTCTTTTTTCAAAAAATAATTAATTAGGTAAGTGCTTTGCTGCTACGAGGAGTCAATTGTCATTAAACTTAATTGTGTTTTGCATATTAAATAAACTTAATTTATTGATAGTAGAATATAATTTATTTGAAATTAATAGCTTTTAAGGCAATAGATTTATATCGGGTTGTATGTAGTCAATATAATTTGAGTATTTCTTTGTATATGAATACAATATCGGTCAGTGCAAAAAAATGAGAAAATTCCTCGAAGGTATATGTGTGCTACTTGGATGGAAAACAGGCTTTTGACCACGTTTGGCATAACGGACTGTTTTACAAACTTCTTAAGTATGGTGTTGACTACACTACATTTGCATCTCTATATTCATTGTATGTCAATTCAGAATGTCAAGTTCGTTGTCAAGGATTGATATCTGATAGCTTTATTGTCAAACAAGGCACAAGGCAAGGCGGTAAGAGTTCGCCATTGATGTATCTAGTCTATATCAATGAATTAATTGAAAAACTTGAGGATAGAGGCGAAGGAATGTGCATCTTCAATTTCAATGTGTGTTCTCCAACTGTAGCAGACGATATGGTACTTGTTTCGTTATCAAAAACTGGTTTAGACAAAATGTTAAGTACATGTTGGGACTATTCAAAAAAATGGAGATACTATTATAATGCAGAAAAATGTAAAGTTGTCGTGATGAATGAACAACACAAATTAATACATTGCAGATGATTTAGTATGGGGCCTTACATTATTTCTGAAATCGAAAGCTACTGTCATTTAGGTGTTATCAGTGAAAAGATTCTGTCTACTAAACCTAACATTGAAAACGCATGTTCAAAGCTGAAGAAAACGTACTTAAGCATAGCCAGAAGTCTTGAATTTGGTTCTATCAGCCCTGTTACTTTAAGTAAAATATACAAATCTGTGGTGTTACCCAAAGCACGTTATGGTTGTGAAATATGGAGCTCCTATTCTAAAGACGATATACGTTTACTCGAGACTGCTAAACACGTCTGGTTAAAACATATGCAACAGCTTCCAAGAAACGCATCTTCAAACTATACTCGTAGTTGTCTTAATATTACGAGTGTTGAGACTCTGATAGAATAAAGGACATTGCAGTTCTTTGGGCAGTTGTGTAGATTGTCCGGCATATCTTTAGCGAAGGAAATATTCAATTATCGTTTAACCAGATATTATAATGGATTTCCTGAACGTTTTGGTTTTATTGCTGATATATATAGGATCCTCTGCAAATATTCTCTGACTGATGTAATGTACAATTACTTACAATCGAGTTTATTTCCGAGTAAATGGCAGTGGAAATATATTCTCGTCAAAGCAGTGCTTAAGTCGGAAAACCAATATCAAAAAGATTGTATTGTTTCAGCTGGACATTTGTGGGTTTGTAATAACCTTATTCGTGTTAGCCAGTGTTCGAGCCTATGGTTCGTAAGCAGGAACACTCCTTCCCTATCACATATCTGCAGGAAACTCTCAAGAAACATCGCTTTATTGGTTTCACGACAATATGAGCGTCAGTGCACAAAATGTAAACTTAATACAGAAAATATTATCCTACACCAGATCTGTTTCTGTATCAGAAATACCCGAGAACGTGAGAATTTGTGGAACATGCTTATAGACTGTCTGGGATTTACTTGGTTCCGTGAGCTAATAACAGATTGTCCTCTTGAACAATGTAAAACTATAATGGGGCTCGCCGTGAAAAATGACGAACGCATTTTCATAAATTTCTCATTAACTAAATCACTATTACGTTTATTAGATTAAATGATGTATTGACATGAATTGTGATACATTTTCGAACGTTATATGTTGTGTATATTGTAATTTGTATTTGTACCAATGAGAAATGTCTTCTGATACGTATGTCTTATCTGTAATTATGTAAGAAATAAACCATGATATATTTAATCCTCGAGTGCTAGAAAACTAAAATATAAATACTTCTATGAATAAGTAGAATATCTCATGAATTATTTATTAAAGTTTTACACTATTCAAAACTGTATAAAATTGGGTTTTCCTTTCATAATCTTTCATCATTTTGTATAAATGAAGAAAATACTAAAATAATTAACTACAGCTTTATATTAACTATATCTTCTGTTAAGAAGAAGATATGACTTTTATTTAGCACTTTTTGCCAATTCCCCTTCATTATTTTTAAGAAATCAATAAAAGGTGTTTCCCACTTTAAAAAGCTTTAGTTTCGATTTCGTTGAAGCTATATAAAGGAGAAATGCTTACAATCATATTAAGGATACACTTGTAGTTGCCATGTTTTTTATGTTAGATAATAGATCAATGAATTAAACACAGGTGTGAATTACTTTTGCCATAGAATAAGAGATTTGATATAGATCCCACAATATATATGATTTTTGTTTTTGTTATGATATATTTTTGTAATGTTATCGCATAATATTTAAATGGTATTATACATGTATTGTTACTGTAAATATTGTATCTGTAAATACTGTTATGCTCTTCATCTTTGGAGGAAATAAAAGTATCTATCTATCTATCGTGGCAAAATGACAAAATCATCACGAAAAACGGTTTCTTATGAACTATGTTAACAGTGAGATTATATTGATTCCATAATCTCAATGTCAATTATTGGAAGAGTTGTAACATCATGCCTATCTTATTCAACTCAAATAATATTATTCGTACTGACTAAACTGTTCGGGAATTAAATATTATGCTGTTGTTTTGATTAAGATTTTAACCATTAATGATTTATTATATGCACAATTTGCTTAGAAGGCACAACTTTACCATAATTCTTTTATAAAGTATGTTTGTTTTCATATGAGATTTTTTGCAGCAGATATATATATCTTTATACACTTCAAGCAGTCTATTCTTTAGGAGCAAGACACGATTTTCTTCACATCAATGTTATTCTTTAAAGAAACAAAAAAAACAAACATAAAAACAAACAAATAAAAAAAAACACAGATATAATTCTGAATATAACAAAACGTATCATACATTCAAACCAAACACTTGTGCAATTCAGGTCGTTATTTAAAATTTCGTATTTATATTATAATATAGATTGACCAAATATATTTGAATATGAATTTAAACAAAACATAATATGTAATATAAATCATAAATAGGAACTGGTAGAAAGGACTTTAAAAGGCGTTTCTCAAGTTCCGTGTTTGCTTAGAGAATTCTGCAAATGTAATCTTACACATTTTTTCCCTCAAATTAATTTACGAAGAATATTTACATTATGCGTGGGAAATCATGACATAAAGTGATAAAATTATTGTAATAAATTTAGATAATTTAAAAAGCATTACTTAATACAAAAGTGTAATGTGCTATATTTGTCTTTTAAAATGATAATTTTGGAGATTTTTAAGACAAATAATGTGCTCTCTTACGATTGCGATGGATAATAGTTATGTAAACTTTGTCAACGGAAAGATACAGAGATCGGCCTTGTCGGACATATATCACGGACCGGATATGACACATGTGTGAAATATTCGGTTCGAATTTGTCACACGTGTGTCTTATTTAATCGAAGTAAGTTTTTCTTTGCTCACCAAAACGTATTTATCACTTACCAAAAATAAGAATTAAAATGAAAATAACAACGTATACGTCGCATGTGTTCTTTTTTCACTTTAAAAAGTCCGTTTTGCACAAAACCGTTTATTAATAAAAAAGACGGAATCGTAAATACCACAACCGCCATCTTCATCACCACTATCATCATAAGCCATTTACCATTTTTTTAAAGTGTAAAGTGAACAAATATTTCACCAAATTAGCGCAAAACATATTTCGTGTGTATCGTAATGCAATATCACTGTAAACAAGAATAGAATTTTGTATTGCACTAAAATATGTTTTGTATATTTCTTTCGGCTTCCAGTGCCCTTAATAAAGCTTCATGATGTTAGTTTAAACATATTTTTCTACGCTTGATGGCGAAATACGTTCTTTCAACTTATATTAATCACTTTAGAGTCCGCTTTTTTGAACTAACAAGTACTGGTGCCAAATGAGAAAACATGGTCGTGACCCGAGTTGGGTCCGAACCTATAATCCTTGGGTTGAGAGGCAAACATCTTAGCCATTATGCCGACACTACCCCTAAACATTGTATAATCCATACTTTGTGATTCATCAGGAAAAATCTCATCTTGCTAGACCTTTAATGGCACATATGCTGCAACCATGCAAAAAGCAAACGTAGAATGCATGTTAAAATATGTCAAACAGTTTTTTCAACGCGTTCAATCGTCATTTCGAAAATGGCCATGATGGCTTTAGGCATAACATAATGTTAAAGGAGCAAGTTTAAAATGCGGAGTGAACAGAACTCGATTCATTCTATGTCTTTTCGTGTGCACCACATCTGGTTTGCAGCTTGAAGAAAAAGATTTTTTAAAATAATCAAAAATCATTATTTCGTGATTAAAAAAGTTTTGATTTTTCTTATATCTAAATCACGTCGTAAAATAATTAATCCTTTAGATGTATAACGTCATTTGTAAAGTACATGTCAAAATCACGTTTTGTGTACAATATATAACATAAACTTACAAAAACTTAAGAGTGTATTGTTTTATAAACTTAAAAGAAAAAAACCATTTTGAACAAAAGATTGAAATTTGTCACAACTTTGTGCGTATTGACACAAAGGTGATCAGTGACTGGCTAGGTTCGAAATTATATACTAACTATTGTGGATTTTTATTATTAATGATTAGAATATACATTTGCGAGTTTTTGTAAAACATAATTATAAAATCATGAAAACCAATACTTAAAAATTATCTTTAACATGGAAATTAGTTTTATTAAAACCATAGATCACATATCCCCTCACTACCCACCTTTTACACAAAATTTCCCGAGTCAAGAGCTATAACTATGACAGCTCAAATTAACAAGTGAAATCCCAAATGCACAACAATATATGCTGACCAGCATTCTTGTGAGGGTTCTTTCCTTGCTCCAAACACTTTTCAGCTACTTAGCCACACAAGTGAAAATTTAAAATTATGATTTAAGGACAAAAACTCATTATGGCATTATTGTGCACATCTACCTGAAAACCTCACGTGTACAACAATATATATACTTACAAACATTGATATAAAAACTCTAATTGTTTTTTCTACAACATGCATGACAAGTTGAAACTTGATCATTTTGACTAAGTTAAGGACAATAATGCGGGTAATCGACACGTTTCATTCAAGTTCGTTCAAGTTTTACTCTGGCACAGGAACACAGACATGTATTAAGTTTATACCCCCTGCCCCTCAGAAGGGGGCATAAAAAGTCAACATATTATCTTCAAGTCAATAAATATTAATGTCCGAAATATATAGCACATATTTTCGACAATGCCAGTCACTGTGTATTGATACAGAAATCATCTTACTGGTAAAATGATAAGCAAGGCGACGTGGACATAAACAAAAATATTAGTGATTAACCATATGTGATAATAATAATGTTGTTGTTGACAATGATAATGTTGTTTATGATAATGATGATGTATTATTTTCGTTGATGTAGGTAAGTTAAAACGCCAATTCTAGTTTTAGTTTACTGCGTAAAATCTATGACATATACGGCCAGGCATTTACTACCAAAATGCTGAAGCTTTAATGGCACATAAACACATTTGTGATTAATTCGGCTGAATATGTCCCACACCTGTGACATATACGTTCCGTGACGGACCTTCATTAACAGATCCAACCTGTGTCAAATGCACCGTCGTCTATTAATATTGAGTATTAGATATGCCTAAGATGTGTTCATGATAAGTCCTGAAGGAACATACCATAACTAAGAAGAATCTCTTGTTCATCTTATCACACATAAAATTTTAATACTTTTAAAATAACAATATATTATTCCTGCACGACAGTTGTAAGACATTATCATAATATTTCATACAATTACTAAATATATGTGTAATTTCAGTTATTTCTCTAAATAGATAGATCTTTAAATATGTATTTCATACTTCCGACGGTCAATATAATAATCAAAGCACAGAAGGCGCTTAATTTGTTTGGGTCTCAGAATATCAGAAAGGTGTAGGTTGTGAGATTATAAACCAATTTGTTTGTAAAGTGTCATCAAATTCTGTTTCCAGCGTAATAACTATAGAAAATTGACTATAAGACTAATTGCAACACTGATATTCAATTCAATGTTTATTTGGCTTAATCAATTAAGACCCCCCCCCCCCAAAAAAAAAAAAAAAAAAACACCACGATTTGACTCAACTTGGATTTGTACCACGGACCTCCCGCTTCTAAAGCGAGCGTATAAACCCCTCGACCACTGGGAGTTATAAGATAACTGCTTGAATAATACCATATAGTTTTTATTTTTAATGCGCCTGTCATTTGACAATCTTTTCGCAGTGATCTCCCCTAAATTTTTCGGCGTTAATGTACATATTAAGGGATGTAACCGCTTCGAGGAGTTTGGACTACTTTCGGCATTTGCAAATAAGAACATCAGGGTCTGAAATTTCGCTACCATTATTTGCTTGGTCTGACGACCCAAACAAATAAAAACCAGAGTAACATTTTTGACTGACCTCGCCCGATAGAAAATGACAAGAAAATGTAAAAATATTGTTTTATTTATTATACATTAGGTAGCAACAATTACACCAGTTATTATCGTCTTTAACTATGAACATAATTGTGAGTCAATTGGAAAATTATGATAGTACAAACAATTGTTATTGATTAAAAAAGGTTTTATAAATGTAGGAGTTGACATGGTAAAACACATTTTGGCAAATGAAATAATTATGTTTCATTTTTAACAAAATGTAGTGATAGATCTGTACGAAAATACTAAATAAATCTAGGTGTAAGTAATTCAAGCAATGATGGACAGAGTTACAGACATGTTTTACTCAGCGGGGGTGTGATATAGGCATGCATATTTTACGAGAATAAGAAATAAAAAGATTGCCTGTTGTAGGGAGCGTGCGATTTAAATATACTTATATTTCAACGCGAATAGTGCACTAGGTCCTGACGCAAGTAACGGAAAATGATTTTTAACGAAGCGCGCAGACGAAACAAATTTCCTGCTGGTGCAGAGTGTGATTGTTACCGCAAAAATATTATTTTACCATTAAGTTACTTACAACCCATCATTATAAATTCATAAAAGCACAATTCATTGAACAAGAAACACAGTTTAAAAGACTTACGTCTTAGAATTTGATTTGTAATAAGACATATATATATATGTTAACTGTAAATGGTTATGTGATAATTGTTAGTAAACATTATTGTTTATAAGGAAAAATATAATTCAGAGAATAATCGGTATTAGAAGAATTTTGAAGCATGATATGTAATTAAATGGGTCTTTTAACTTCTCTCAATAGCTTACATTATGACAACAACAACAACTCCAACACCATTTATAAAACGTTAGTCAATATTAAGTCAATATTTACAAAAATATTCTGTTGTGAACTTGACGACATGAATATGACACATCATAAGAGTTTCTGAATTCCATATCAACACTGTTTTGGTGTTTTGGTGTATATTAATGTCGTAAATTTAAAGGCTGCTTTTCTACTTGCATTTCTCTATTGTCAATCACTGTATTTAAGTTGTATAAAAGTTGTTAAAATGTTGTTTTATTTCACTGATAGTTTAAGATCATAGGTCATGATTCTTTGAGTGGTAAAAATTAAATGCTGCTTATGGCAGTTGTGACAAATGTTAATTTCTCTTTGTTGTATAAATATCGTAAAACAAACTGAGCGACGCAGTTACTTAATTTTGTTTTGTTTTTTATCTTCCGGAAAGTCTCATTTTACATATTCTTATTTGGTTAAAAGACAACCGTATTGTTATGTTAAACCATAAAACATGAACTATTGTTATTATTATATGTATAGTTGCTGGACAAGATGCGGTGTTTCATGATGACTTTGTTTCCAGATTTGTTAGACTCCGCAAATTCCTTACTTATTCCAATTAAGGACAGGGTAGGGAGATTTTCACGTTTAAAGCGCGCGACGCATTTGAATTTATGAGAATCTTTGTTTTAAATGCTATAGCTCAGAAACAAATTGAAACAATCGTATGTATTTATGTGTACTCGTAGCAAAGTCCCAAAGGTGATAAGATATTTTACATAAAAGTATATTCATTTCTGCTTTTACATATCAAATATTATATTCATTGTGTTTGTGTTAACATGTATAAAGTAAAAAGCAAATGATGCTGACACCTCAAAACTGACTTTCTCCTACATTACAGCTTTAACAATATAGAAAACCCAGAATAAAACACAAGCATCGATAGTAATACAATCAAAGCCACCAAATTGATGAGAATATTTGAAGGAATCTCAAACTTGTAGTTTCTGCAACATCTTAAAGAAAAGCATCGAGTGTATGCGGAATTATCCTGGTTTACAAGAGCCGTGTTATCGTATTTATTGTCCGTAAGACTTAAAGTCAAGCTATGCCGAGATTCTCTGTTACAGTCACGAACACGCAAAGCCACGAGAGAAGGGTTCCGGATTAAGGTAAATGCAAGCCACCATCTTTTCTTAGCAATGCTGTGTTCTGTAAATACATCATTCATGATATTTTAATATCTACATATCGTACACAGTTATATTTCTTAAACGAGTTTATTATTTTAAAAATTGTGCCAAAAGTGTTAGAGTTATGTAAAAGAGTACAAGTTGATATTTTGATAATAAGAAAGTATAGAAAATAATTCTTGCAAAAAGAATGGGAAGTACAATTTACAATACATGTACATTTGTAAAATAAATGCTGTTAACATCTTGTTCTCCTTAGTACCTGTTTCAATAGGTATATGTTCCGAGAAACTTAAATCGCCATATACAGTGTTTTCCACGGCAGATCTTAAAGGTATTCTATATCTTCTATTTTCTACCCCAGATTTCACAAGGAAACAAAACACGCGCATTACAGGGTGATTGTGTGCCACATCAACCATTATCATTCCGATGTAGTTCACATAACCTGAAGTTATACATAACCTAAGTGACAAATATCTCTGAAATAAAGTGTGTGTACCTTTAGTTGTCTTTTTCTTTTACAGATATTAACATTAAAATAAAGATATTGCCATAACAGAATATAATATAGAAACTAGTTGACATTTGATTTTATTTTGCAATAACAAAGTAGAGAATATGCCACTTTCCCAATATCCCTCAATTTTGAAATAAATTTGCCGCTTTTTTTGTTTAATCTTAATTTTGAATAAGAAAGCGACAATATTTTAGAATAAAGTTATTTAATAACATTTTTATAACACAATACATCAAAATAGACCAAAGAAGATGTCTTTACTTCAAACAAGGTATTACTATTGATAAATAATTATAAATACAAGATGTATAAAGTAAGAAAAAAATAATGTTTAAAAACCGTCACTACAATATAAGATATACAAACATTTATCCATAGCTTCATATCCTCGCATTAGCAGACTTCGGTCCATCCTTGGAATCATAAATACGCCCAGAAATGCACCAACTAAAATACGCTTGAGGAAGGTAAACAATCCGATACTCGCATTAAGGAAAATAGTGAAGAAGCTAAATACGTCGTACATATTCCTGTAATCAGAAATGATGACATAATGATCAACCATAAGTCTGTTTGACGAGCATTCGACTAAATTGTCGATTTTGTATCAAAGTGTTCAAATTTGTGTACAATTGTCTTGAATAAGTTGAAGAAACTATCAACCGGTTAGCTGTCTCATAATATATATGTATATTTCTTTAATTTACTTTGATTTAGAAAAGAAAAAATACATAAAATGTCAATAATTGTGTGCATGCAATAATAATATATTGCTACAAAAAATTTAAACTGATATGTAAATAAACTTTGCACTTATAGCTGACAAAGTTTTGCTTGTTATTTTACTATGTTTAATTATATAGATATTGTTTTATTTAATTACATATGTTTGTTTTTCAATAAATATTGTCAAATCTATTAACACGTGATAGTTATATAAAATTCATAAGTATAATATTTATGATTTTTTTTTAGATTATTGCACAACAGCACCCCTCGATATATCACTTGGCCATTTGTTTTAACTTATTTCGCAATTCATTCCGAAAGTAAAAATTAATGTGGTTTTTCTTCCTAAAGAGCAACTTTATCAACTAGTTCACAAGTTCTTTACCTATTATCTACAGCTAGCGGTCTATATTTGTCGTCAGCGTTTATTTTCGGTTGGATGAAAAATAGACCTATCAAAAGAATTTGCACTTTGAATATGATGACCAGGCATATCGGGTATCTGCAAGAAAACATCTGATAAGTTTAAAAAATATATGTGTGTCAGTCGGATTCAGTAGCACACTATTATTTAAGAAAAATAACCCATCTTACTTTTTCAAATAACGCTTCCCTGTAATATGTCATGTGACCTGATTATTTTTTCTTTTACTGTATGAATTCATGTATGGTTCAATAAATGTATTGAACACGAGCAAATATTCTTTTATAACTGTATTTATTATACTTTGGGTGATCACACACACACACCCACGCACGCAGGCAGGCATGCACGCAACCACACATACATATGAGGTGTTTAGGTCCAGAGTCGGAAATAGTCCCTCTATGTGTAAACATATGTTTTGTATCGTTAGATCGATAATGTGATGATAACAATGTTATAGTTACATTAGCCACTCGAACTGTATCCATATCTGGTCAAGTAGATTCCTCTGATTAAGGATTTTTATTGTCACAAACATTGCCGCCAATGGCAAAAAGACAAGAAGGTAGCAAAATAATGTTCCTGAAATATGAAAAATTGAAAATAGCCATTAACGTAATATTGCTCAAGGTATATCTATTTGCTACATAAAACAAGTCTTGTCAGCGGACAGCGCGATCAACTTTTCTCAGTTCTTGGTAGATTATTTAAAATGAAAAAGGGGATAATTTAGGATGATGATACCTTTTTGACAATTAACATGAATGCCAATTATAAGGGAATAGTTTCATTAGTTCCTCGTAAAATAAACTTCACGAAAAGCATAGCTGACTTCGACTCCGACAACGGCGAGAAGGCTTTAAAAAAAGGTTTACTTCTTTATTTGAATATGTGGAGCTAAAAAACGAAGTATCAATCATTACAACAAATATAATAATTTTCTTTCTACTCTTTGTCTGTACAGACTTTATCATAATTGATTAGCATGTAAGGTTTATTTTCCTACCCCAGAACATTCCGGTTATTGATGTACCAATACATCGCAATCCTTGAGCCTGTAATAACCAAATAAATTTTTCTTTAGGGTGTGCAACGGTTAAATTTTAAGTATATAATTCATTAATTTTCTTAAGGAAATAAACTGTAAAAATTATTGAAATTTTCCAGTAACAAAATCACACGTGAAGCAAAACAACAAAAAAGGTAATCCGTGCTTGCAACATTTCAAGTTATGCTTCTCTTGTATTTGAGCTATATGCAATCAAGGTTTCCGGTCAGGCTGAACATTATTCTCACCTTGTGGCATTTGGCGCACAACGGGGGACCATGACTGCATATAGCTCAGAGTTAAATTCACATTGCTCTGTAACCCAGATAAATATGAGGACGAATTTCAATATAGTGGGGGAGTATGTTAATGTTTAGAACTGTTTACTCTTAAGAGGAGAATATGTGCAAGCGGCCGGATAGCACAGTCAGTACAGCCGCGGAACGGTATTCCGAGGGTCCCTGGTCAACGTACCGGTCAGGCTGCACATTTTTCTCATCCTGTGACATAAGCCCACTACTTTCTGCGAATGAAACGTGTATTATTGCATAAACTTATCACGAAGATTTTTTTGTTTTGTTTTTACATTTTGTATATATCAAAATCGATTATGGTATTAACGATGCGCACAAAGTATATTTATCAGTAAACATTAACAAAAAAATATGGAGAAATGCAAGAAAATACTTCGAAGCTTCGGAAAAGCTTACCATGTAAACATCTGGTGAATGTGTTCGTAACGTTTTGGGAATGAAGCTTCTATCTCCCTTAAACAACAGGAGCATGTCTCGCCTGTATTATATACAAATTAAATTGATAATATTAGATCTACTTGACTTTCATCAGGCGATAAGATTTGTGCTAGAGTAAACTAGTTACTAGCGAATTACGTTATTTATATTATTCATACAACCCGCCTTTTAAAATGTCAATTACATGTACTTTATATACAGCCAAGAAAAGAATAAATAAATAACAGTTAACCTTAACTTAACTTAAGAGAATTTTGTGTGTTCACTTTTTGTGATAGTTATCATGTGCTATGTGTTTTCGGGCTTGTGCTAGGGTTACTATATGAGAGTCTCAAAAGGATGGGATGTTTGTGCAGATATAAGCATATTCTAACTTTCACCATCTTATACTTAAATGCCGATAATAATCTACTTATGTAGGGAACGTTTGGATAAACATAGCTGCCATACAAATTTTCGGTTGTCAATAAAAACTTGATAAAATCACGTTTATGTGAAAATCAATCTAACTTGCCTATGTATGTTCCCATACCTTTATCAAGCAATGCCTGCATTTACTCAACACTACTGTGTTTGCTGATATCTCAAGTTTTGATTTAATTATCTCTTGTATAACCTTCGTAACGTGCCGGAAGCCTTTGACTTTTGAAATATAATTCTGATTTTACTGTAACAAATATATATGCATGCCCCTGTAAACATAAAGTTATTAGGCCAACCACGGAAAATCGTCAAAGAAAAATCGATGTTTGAACTAGGATTTTTTAGTATTGTAAATGCACTTATTTGGCCATTGCCGAACCAGCAGCAGTTTTCCGCTATCGAATTTTCTGAATTGGGCCAACAAAGATAAATAAAAATTTAAAAGATGTTGTTGGACCAACGTTGGGCCAACTACGTATAAATTCACGTCTAAAATAAACCTACATGTTATCTTTTTAATTTCATTATTTCATTTTTTATCACAAAATTTATCTTTAAAAAAAAAACCTTAACAAATTATAGAAAACAGAAGCTGCATTGATATATGTATGTTAACAGATTAATTTTAAGTGCAAATGAATATATTAATATTAGGAAAGTGCTGTTTTTTATTTTCATTTTGTAATTCTTATTTTTTTGTAATTCACATTGTTTTTCATCAGCATTTAATTGATACTGTTTACAGCTGATATTGAAGGTAAATACTTCTCCAGCTTACACAGTTATATCCACTATCTACTTATAATTACTCTGCGAGGATAAGCCTTTGCTATGAACATGTTATATGTTGAGCTGTCTAAAGTGCCATTATAAAAAGTTACAATGAAGATCTCTGAAATCTTTCAGGCTGAACTCACATTAACCCTTGTTATGTAAACCTTTCAAAGAAATAGGGTAACTGAGCTCATTGCAAATCCTTTCCCACAATGGATGCCTGACTGCCGAAGACGTATTATCTTACATAACTGAACTATTTTGGTCCAGCATACAGTAAACGGTTGAAAAATGTAAGTAAACTAAATAAATATGCAATATTTTGTTTATTTTGTTGTTTTTGTTGCTGCGTTTTTGTTTTGTTTTATATATAAAGAAATAGTTTTTATCATTTTTATTTCGTTTGTCTCTTGTCACAGTTTTGTGTATTTAAATCTGCAATCGGAAATAAAGACATGTGATTTAATTTTGATCAGTACTTAATGGCGGATAGTGTGAATGAAACAATGAATTTCTTACAATCTACTTATGATTACTGACTACCCTTAATTTGTTTAATACTATGTTTTTTAAATGTAGATGAATATTCTGCAGTTAAACTATAAAAGAATAGATATACAAATAAGACCGTGAAGGTGGGAGAAGGAAAAGGATGCTTTTGAAACATTGAGAGAGTGGAGAGTAGAAAAAACTTGAAGTACAAAATGAACTCTAAAGACATTCAATATGTATTTTTCTATGTGAATTTAAAAAAAATCTTTGTTATATATCTTGAATTGATGTTCTCTCAGATCTATGAATTTTAATAAAAAATGTGCCACAGTTAATATCAGATATGTGTCTTTTTGATGATTTTTCAATAACTTTTATTGAAATGTGAAAGTAATCAAACTACTTTCTTGCTATATTTTGACATAAATGATATATGGTTGGCCCAATGAAGGGCCAATGAATATGATTAAAATTGTATAGTTGGGCCATCGAAAGGTAAATAATGAAAAAAAAGTGAAATTGGCCCAACAAAGGGCCAATTATGATAACTTAATTTGTGCGGTCGGCCCAAAGAAGGTCCAACAATGAGGACTTAAAAATGTGGTTGTTACGAGTGGCCAACGATAAGGAGTTGTAAATCAGTCGTTGAGCTAACGATGTACCAACGGTTGGTTCAACGTTGCCC
>NW_026864463.1:0-19185 GCF_026571515.1 Ruditapes philippinarum | reverse complement strand
ATTTATGCTAGTGTACTAGTTTCTTCGAATTTTATACTTCTAAGACTAGATAACTTGAAGTCTCCTTCTGGAATGAATACCCCTTAAACCTTCTTCCGGTGCCCGTACTATTCCGTTTAAGTTTGAGGCCAAAATACTGTATAAATTAAGTAACTTTGTGTATTTAAATATGAATTACAATAGCTTTCTTAATATGATTCGATTATTTGGAAGTTGTTTAAAGACATGACATTGAACTAGTCGTGATAAACTACTATGAAAAAGATGTGACTAGGTGTTGATACAAGTATAACCTGTTTAGAACGAATTATATGACTTGGGGAAACTACATACATATTTATATGTATACTCTTTCTTTTCTTTAAGCCTTGTTAAGTGGATTAAGCTTAATAAAGCTTATTCTTGCATAAAAAAAATGCAGATCTCACAATCATGCGCCGTTGTTGTCCGTTTTTATGCTCCCCGAAAAATTTCGGGGGAGCATAAAGTCGGCGCCTCGTCCGTCTGTCCGTCCGTCCGCACTCACATGAGAGTAATTATGTGGCTAGAGAGACAATAGGTAACTGTTCTTTCTCTTTGATGTCATTCATTCCGCAATGCTTCATGTGGCTATTTTATTTTGTGTGGCTAAAAAGAACAATAGAGAGAACAATAGAGTAGCCACATAATTACTGTCCTGTGAGAACTTCCGTCTGTCCGTCCTTCCGTCTGTCCGCACTCACAGGAGAGTAATTATGTGGCTAGAGGGACAATAGGTAACTGTTCTTTCTCTTTGATGTCATTCATTCCGTAATGCTTTTATGTGGCTATTTTCTTTTGCGTGGCTAAAAAGAACAATAGAGAGAACAATAGAGTAGCCACATAATTACTGTCCTGTGAGAACGTCCGTCTGTTCGTCCGTTGTCTTGTCCGGAGCATAACTTGAAAACCCTTGGAGATAATTTGATGAAACTTCATACAGTAGTAGAGGGCATTGAGGGGGAGTGCAGTGTCAAAGAACCATAACTCTATTTTGCCTGGTTTTTTAATTATCTCCCCTTATAGAAAAATCTTGTCCGGGGCATAACTCTAAAACTATAAGAGATATCAACACGAAACTTTGTAGGTGAATAGATCTTAATGGGTAGATGTGCAGTGCATAAGAACAATAACTCTTTTTGTCTTAATTTTGGAGTTATTGCCCTTTGTTTATTTTAACACTTTGAACTTTGTCCGGAACATAACTCTAATACTATAGGAGATATCAAGATGAAACATTGTAGGTAGATAGATCTCATTGAGTAGAGGTGCAGTGCAAAAGAACCATAACTCTGTTAAGCCTCATTTTTGAATTATCTCCCCTTTCAGAAAAATCTTGTCCAGGACATAGCTGTAAAACTATAAGAGATATCAACATGAAACTTTGTAGGTAGATATATCTCAATGGGTAGATGTGCGAATCATAACTCTGCCTTGCCTAATTCCGGAGTTATTGCCCTTTGTTTATTTTTACTTTTTGAAATTGTCCGGGACATAACTCGGAAATCATAAGAGATATCATCAAGAAACTTTGTAGGTTGATAGATCACATTGAAGTGCAATGCAAAGAACAGTAACTCTGCCTTGCCTAATTTTGGAATTATTGCACTTTGAACTTTTTCCAGGGACATAACTCTGAAACTACAAGAGGTGTACTTTCTGTGTCCAAAACCTATTCGGGGAGCATCACCCGGCTCAAACCGGGCTCTTGTTTATTTTAGGTGATGTTTAGCAATGATAAGGATGTTAATTACAATACTTTTAAAAACATGATGAAACCAGTTTCCTTGTACGTTAAAATAAATGACAATACGCGTGGCACGAGGATTAAAAATAAATCATCTTATAATTGTTTTGTAGCACAGAATACAATGAATCTAGGGGAAACCTGTTACAGTTTCGTTGTTCAGCCTTGCAACGACGATAATTCAATATGCATAAATAATAAGTGTTACTGTAAACCACTCTACAGATACGATTCAACACAGAAGGTCTGCGTCAAAGGTATGATCAATTCTTAATGAGGAAAACAGTTTCATGTTTGAATTTCTGATCGATATAAATTTGTACTTTTAATGTCATTTAATAGGTTTTTATATTTTTATACAAATTCTCATTTATTCATAGAAATCCAATTTAACAAATAGTGAACACCTGGAAGATTAATTTGTCAACAGAATTCATCATAAGTCTATAGTTTCTGTCCAATTATCTAGTCGAAAGTAAGTGTCTATCCGGACGTTCGTTTTTGCCCTTCCATTCTTCTGTTTGTCTGGTTCCCGTTTGCCACAATATAACAAGAGCATAAAGCCTAAACTATTTAAACCTTAGAATTATTATTTAGATATATCTCACAGAGAAGACGTCGTATGCCAAAGAATCAATATTTTGGAGTTATTGACATTTGAAATTTCTATGCCCCCAGGAAATTAATGACTGCATAATGTACACACTTGCTAACCAATACAATACAATACTAATAAACAATACAAGACACATGATCTTCTCCAATTTACATAAATGTTGAATTGATTTTTCCCAGTTATTCCCCCTTTTATCACTTTAAAAAAAAGACCTATTAAGGTTAACCCTTACCGTAAGGTTGAATTATCTAGGACGTCTACTAGCAAACTCATTTATTGACTAATATAGACATCAAGCAGGTTGATCCCTTGATGAAACAGAAATTTAAGTCTCTTGGATAACGGTCAGGGTCGCTGATCATGCTAAAATATGTTCACTCTTTTGCTCATATTTCCTTTGTTTAAAGCCATATTAAAAAGTCACATATATTTGGCTGGAGATTTTGGGTCTCTGGTGCTATAAATAGATTTATACATGTTTAATTACATTTTTTGGCTTATAAACTCTTTAGATTGTTAGACGCCGCGTGAACGCGGTGTCTAGTAGATATGCATTTGTCCATACTGCAACAGGGAAAAGTTAAGACTTGATTTTCTGTATTTTTTTAGCTTTAACAAAATCACACTGTTTTCAAATTTTCTAATAGAAATAGCTTTTCTGATGTACAACATGTCACAGAGCTTTAAGGGATTAGAATAAACGTTTAACTGAAGTGATATTGCCATGTTTGAATATCATATTCTTTTTATCATTATCTAATTTTATCTACACAATAAATAACGTGCAAATGAGCCAGTCTATAGTCGATCGTTCTAAAACATAACCGTTGTGAGAGGTAACGACTGTGGCAGTTTAACTCACCTCATTTGTTCCGTCTCTGTTGACGTTCGGCTCTGGCTTAAATTGTCGCCAAATTTAATATGATGCTCCATATGCTGGCATTTAGTCTTCGTTGGCGGGGCGGAATGGGAACCGGAATTAATCTTTGAATCAATATCAACTTGTCACCAAACCTAAACCAAACGCCCACTATCAAAGTGCAGCGGTTCTCCCTCAACCGTTAAGGAAGAACGCCAATTTTACTTGTTATCCAATTTATTTTGCTTCGACCAGACGTTTCAATCTTTGTGAAACAGACAAACATTTCAGAATTTCAGGACATGGCATTACTTTGTAAAATTTTATGCAATAAGGTTCTTACTTTTTCACAAAAAATATGCAACTTTTAATTCTAAAACAACGAGCACATACCAAGAAAACATGGTTGAAAAAAAATGATCTTGTGCTACGGATATTCAACTGTAATAGAGAACGATTTTCAATGCTGATTGACTGTTCACATGATTTGGCGGCGTCTTTGATGTGCAGCATCAACATTTTACTTGTTCCCTAACTCGTGCGTAAATATAACTAGTGCATTGTAGCATTTTAACTTTGGATGGAGCCGTCGGGTATCACTTGACTGTTTGAAACTAATGCTCATATAGTATTTATGCATAGACTGATGGTTTTCATATTTTTACATTTTAGCAGTTTTATTTTTTATTCTGAACATTTTTTCACATAGGTTTTTCGAAAAGATTTGGGTTTTTCCCAAAAGTTTTTATATTTTTAAATACCTTATTAGCCAAAATTAAAATCCATAACAAACTAGACAGTTTTAGAATTAAACATTTTTGTCCCGTTTATTTTTTCAGATTCCCATTTACGAGAAGTTAAAAGTTTCCAAAAATAAAATCGCTATTGTATAAATTTTGGAAAATAAAAACTGTTTATTTTTTTTATAAATTTACTTTTGTATTGAATTTTTTGTACAAAATAATCGTCTTTCAAGTCTGTCGCATAGCTGCTTCAACGTGTATATCCAGTGACGAAGGAATGTGCAAATAACGATGGAATTGTGCAAAAGTAACGCAGAATTGTGCAATTCAGTGGCTAAAACGATCACCGTGATAAGTTAATGGACCTATTTTTTTTATTGAACACCAAATTGGAAGAAATCAGTTAGCGTATTTGGTTGCTGAGACATTATACTTTAAACCTAATCAAAAATATTTCCATGTAAAAAAATATTTTTCAAGATCATTCCTGAAAATGACGACCTGACTATCGTATTGATGGCGATTTTTTTATATTTGATGTACTGGAGACATTTTCCAATCTATTTGTGTCATATTACACTTAATTCAGCACATAATAGTAATGAGAACATTTTTACGAGGTAACGCCGAATTCGTGAATGAAGCTTTAAAGAAATGGCGGTTATATCATTAAAAGTAGCTAAATCCTATTTTACCAGCTTCCTTCTATCAATTTACGACAATGGTAGTTTGATAAATACCATAGGTATACAGAATATGAAAAATATAAAGTTTTTAATGTGTTAAATGTACATACATATTTATTTGACGAAACACAAAAGTCACGTACAAAACAGTAATCAGCTTGTCAATTTTACGAATGATCTAGAAAAGTAAACACATTCTTGAAAAAAATGTAATGCTGGTTAAAGTATAATGTCTTAGCAACCGAATGCGCTATGTTATTTCTTTAAATTTGATTTAGAATAAAATAGTTTGGTTCGTTTACTTACTGTATTATTTGTTTTGGCATAAGCGTTGCACAGATTCGGCGATACTTTCACGTTAATTGCACATTCATGCGGTACTGGATATGCTATGTGTGCTTGAACACAATTCCATGCTTGATACAATAATGTAAAACATTTAATATATTTATGTCTCTTGTTGCAACTATTCATTGTTTACACCAAATATGAATAACAATTATTTAGCATTGGTTGATGGGGTGAACAAAATTTGCATTTTTAGAAAAGAGGGTGAGAAAAGTTACTGGAATATTTTTTCCAGACTGTGAAACTTCATGAATGTTTGAAAATAGATGTGATTGATGATGTACTGTAAGAACATTATAGGTTTATATATGTTCGTAGCAGTGTTCATTAGTAGTGTACTACCTTAATAAGGCACGTTCAGAATTAAATTGAAAAAGTTACATCAAATTAAACATACTGTATCTTTTTTACACAAACCATTTTTCTTGATTTTGACAAGGTGTTTTGTTATTTGTACGCTATAATGCATAGAATCTTTATATACAAAATTGTAGCTGAGGCCATCTCTATGCCCGAGGATCAGGAGTGTCAAGGCAGCGATGAGCTTGTGATCCGAACATTTGCCTTTGATGGGTTGTAGATGTGTAAATGTCAGATGCCATTACTGATTTCATTTAAGCTTGAACAAACACATCTGAGAGAAAAGTTTGATATTTCGCTAATATCCTTCAGCATCAACTCGTAAACATAAGACACATTATCACATGAACCGCGACGCAGGAGTGTAATAAAGCCATTTAATAATCAAAGGGCTGCAAGCTCTGTGGTATTTTCTGATCCCTGCAATCTAAATCGTACTGTATATCTGTATGTGTTTTCCTGTATAAGTTTATTTTTATGTACTATAAGTCATCTTGCAGGGCACCAGAGTTTGATACATACGGAATTTTGCATAACTAGAGTTGCATCAAAAAATAATTTATGTTAGCCACACTTTATCCTTGCATATTGTGGCTATTTCCTTAACAAAGACACTAAAAAAAAAAGAATTAAAAAAAATGTTGACTCGACTGGGATTTGAACTCCAGACCTCTCACACTTCAAACGAGCGCGTTACCACTGCGCCACGGAGAAGTTTTAAAATCAAAAGCTGAATAAAATCAAGTCATTCTAAATTTAGAATTTCCATTGCATTTCGGGTTAGGGTAATTTCGAGGTATTTTGTTCAGGGTAAACCTGTTGTTTAAAATTGAAGTAAATAATTTAGCAAAAATCTTCTCGCCCAAACAGTCCAACATGTAGAAACTATATATTCAACTACTCGGCAGTCAGATTTATTTGTGTAGTATTCGGTAATCGACATCGCTAAAAATAGCATTTTCATTGATTAAAATCATATTCATCCGCGTTATTTGTGAGTGTGCATTTATTGACAACTCTATAAGCCAACGCTACTTTAAAAGTTTGAAGGTGTAGTAATTTGTTGGACACTTGTAACAAAAAATTGTTCTTTCTTTTAAATTGCTGGTTTTTAAGCAGTTTTGAGTGAGAACTAATTTGCGTTGTTAGGTCTGTTATGAAATTTTGTGTTAGACCGTGGATGTTAGCTATGTATTATCTGATCTGCGATCAGAAAATACAAAAACGATATTACACT
The DNA here is from genome assembly GCF_026571515.1 of Ruditapes philippinarum. NCBI lineage: Eukaryota > Metazoa > Mollusca > Bivalvia > Venerida > Veneridae > Ruditapes > Ruditapes philippinarum. Next base: position 12,571 of record NW_026864463.1, on the reverse strand, counting down.
AGACGATATTACACTAGTGTAATAACACTTTGACGTAACGTCATTTGCGTTATAAACATAGCGTTAAAGTGCGCTAATGTTAGCGTTACACTATAGGCGCATCAAATAGAAATGATTCTTGTTAACAGTTTACTGTTCTTATTTTATATATGTGATAAATAGAATATTATATTTGTGTAGATTCAATACTAAATTTATTGAACTCGTTGGATAAAACAATATTATGCTCACCAGAGGCTCGCATAATATGATTTTATTCAACTCGTTCAATAAATTAAGTATTAAACCTACACTCATTTAATATCCTCTATTTACATATTATCACATGCATTGCTGAAATATAAGGCATATCTTAACACAATTTTATAGGAAGAAATGCTTTTCAATAATCCGAACAAATTTGATGGCGAAATATCTATGTAAATTGTACAATGTATGAATTACTTAACCTGTGATGCATCAAATATGTGGAACATTCAGTCAGGAATATGACTAAAATATCAAATGAATGTTTGCACTTCATCATAATTATTGTGGTAGTATTATCTCTCAAAAATGAACACCGTGACCTATTTAGCTCCCCATAGCCAGGCGTTGACAAATAAAGCCCTCCGAACGAGATGTATACATGGCGTTACAAGCTTCCTTTTTATCTTTAAAGTGTTCATATTTTGTTTCAGATTGTGATGAGGTATCGACATATTTCTACCCTGTAATATACCATTTTCAAGAAGTTGAAAACTTCTTCTTCGAGAAAGTAAACCAAAATACGCGGCAAAAATGCAAAAGAACGTGCAAAGATGATAGCACGTGTATGTCATATAGGGTTGTCATTGATTTGGATCCGCTATCGATGCTCTGTTATCACTCCCATTTAATGTACAAGAATATGAAAGAAATTTTACCGAATCCAACCAGCAGTTCAGGTTCTCTGTTTTCACGACGCTGTGTGGTACTATAAGACTAAATATTGTAGAATTTACTAACGAATGAAAATAAAAATGAAGAACACTTTCAAAAATTGTTGATTTACACATTTCAAAAAAGATCACGTAAAGATTCTTTTGTATGTGTATATTTATTTTTAAGCGAGGTGTCTTTTTAGAAGTACTAGTTACATAGGAACTCGGGAACAGGACGCATACTGTGGCGCATAAATCCGAATCCATACCGGCCTTTCATGTCGTTTATCCGACCTTTGGTCATATTGTCATATTATTCGATAGGTTGGTCTTTAATAATATAATCTCAATTTGATATATTCTCCTAGTTTAAAAATCAGTCAAAATTACGGTATTTTGAAAAAAGGTCATTTTTATAATACCGTAAGATTTGACCAATTTCAAAACTAACATATTTCATTTATTTGATATTATATTCTTTGAAGTCATACACTCGGATGATACAAAAAATATATTTAGTTGTAGGAGAGACATTTTTAAAAACTGTTACACTATTAGAAATATGCGCCGCAATCTGCGGTCCCGTTCTCGATGGTGTTTTTATTTCCCTTGCAGTTCAGGTTAGTTTTGTTCGAGAGCGTTTTATGCCACTGCAGCATCTGCGATGCGGTGGCAAAAAGCGATTCACCTGCGTGCGTGCGTGCATTCGTGCGTGCGTGCGTGTGTGTGTGTTTGTATGTATGTATGTTTGTGTGTTATATAAATTATGTAGTTAACTTAAAAAATCTTCTTGTGAAAAACCACTAGTCCAATTTCAACAAAACTTGGCAGGATTGATTCTTGGGTGAAGGGCTTCCAAAGTTGTTCAAAAAATTCATTCCATGCAGACATCTAGTTTCCATGGCAACCAAAAGGAATTATAAGAATAAATTTTAAAAATCTTCTAGTAAAGACACGCAAGGCCTAGAGCATAGATATTTTGCATAAGGCATTGTCTGGTAGACCTCTACCAAGTTTGTTCAAATTATAGCCCTGGGGTCAGAAATGGACACACTCCGGGGGTGATTGATTCATATAGTAAAAACTTAAAATAACTTTTTGTCTGAAGGTACAAGGCTTAGAGCTTTGATATTTGGTGTATGATATTATCTAAGGGTACTCTACTAAATTTGTTCAAATTTGGCTTCTAGCGTCAAAATTAGATCTGCCCCGGGGGTCATAGGTTTTCCTTTTATGTATATAGTTAAAACTTAAAAAATCATCTTCTCGAAATTGACAAAGGCCAGAGATTAGATATTTTGTATGAAACATTGTGTAGTGAATCTCTACTAAGATTGTTCAAATTATAGCCCTGGGGTCAAAAGTGGCTCCGTCCCGGGGGTCATTGATTTTCACTATGTACATATTGTAAAAAAAATTAAATTAGATTTTGATAAAGTGTCTTACAGTGTTGTCCTTTGATGTACAGTCATGGAATCTAGGCCATGTGAAATATGACCTTCACCACCAAATTCACTAAACTCAACTGCATTGATAGATTCCTACTCTGATCTTTTATTTGAATAACAATAGATTTAATAAGAATTAGATAGGTCAGTGATCTATGCATTATGGCAATCTTCTATTGTATAGAAACAAAAAAAAAAGACTGTTCCTAGTTGTATTAATGCGGTAGCATAGCATTTTTCACAAATGCAATGTTGTTTTACTCTAAATGCACTTATATTGTTATCACTAAGTGTGTATTATTTCTTTAAAAACGCATATTGTACCTTAAGAACTAAACGCACAGACTGTTATAAAAATACTTTTAGATTATTCTTTGATAAAATACTGTTTAATTGTTCTTTATGTGGTCCCAACGTTTGTTTGTTTGGGTTTTTTTTTTGGGGGGGGGGGGGGTGGTTTTTTTTTTTTTTTTTTTTTTTTTGTTTGTTTTGTTTTTTCATCAAGAAAAATAAAAAACGATCAGTTAGGCATATGAATTTATTGTATAAATGAATATTTATTGGGCTATACTTTATCGTACTTTCTACTTTTCATTTACGACTTTTCACTATCCTGGTTTCTTTATTTTGACTTTCATAATCGTAATATCGTCTTTTCGGTGTTTCCAGTTGTGTCTGACACGTGTCCTAACGGGACATCATAGTTCAAACAGTTATGTCGAGCGGTTTATTGTAACTTTTAGTGCAGACAATGATATTTTTAAAATTACTCACTTATGTAAAGGCACTAAAATCAAAAAAGACAATTTAACATTATATTTTCTTGTTATATAGCCTATTTGTCAGTACAAAATCAGAGGAAGCATGCTGTTGTTTACCATGTCATTAATATTGAAAAATAGATTTTCTATTGCTGATCGATATAAATGACATGGTAAACAACAGCATGTTTCCTCTGATCCCTTTTCTGTTTTCTGTGAATACATTTGTAACTGTAAAAGTTACTATTTTGCCATATGGCATTTTAGTTGTTTTGTTGCTACTTTGTCATGTAACATAAAAACTGTATTGTTGCTAATTTATCACGTGACATAAAGTTTGTATTGTTAATACTATGTCATGTGGCATACAAATTGTGGTGGCTTAACTTTGCTCTAGTAAATTCAATGTGGCTTACTGCCGTTATCCAGAGTTAAAACTACCCACACTACTACCACTACAATACAAAGTTGTATTGTTGCTTCTTTGTCATGTAACAAATAAACTGTATTGTTGCTAATTTATCACGTGACATATATATTTTTATGTGGCGTAAAAATTACATAGAGGATATTCAAGTTTTTTCTATAAATACATGATTTATTTTCATCGAGTGGTATGAAAATAAATATTTCATGAGTGGCGGTAATTTATTTATTACATGCTTTTCGGTGGTTTATAGAAATATATCAGTGATATAAAACTGATAATTTCACTGTTTTAAACCTTACGTTGTTTCAGTGAAATACCAGCGTGCACAGTACTGGGAACCAACTTTATGACGTGACGTCGTAAATGACGTAATGTTGTATTATTATTTGGCGCGCTTTTTCAAAGAAAATTTGTTTAGTTTAGTGTAAAATCAAAATATATTTCACCTTGTGAACACCAAAAGTTCATATTTCACTCGTGTCTGCGCCACTTGTGAAATATACCTTTTGGTGCTCACTCGGTGAAATATATTCGATCTTACACTGACCTCTATTTGATAATACGTTTACACGTGGCAAGTTGAATAGTTACTATTGTGTCATGTAATATTAACAGTTGTATTGTTCTTACAATGTACCTTCTAATTTTTTTATCGTAATAACTGTTTTTTTGTTATATCTAATTTATCATGTCATCTATAATTTTATTGTTGCTACTTTCTCACGTGACATTAATGTTTGTATTGTTGTTATCTGCCATGTTGCATTTTAACAGTATTCTTGCTACTTGTCAAGTCGCGATAAAACTATATATTTTACTATTTTGTCACTTGGCATTTAAATGGTATTGTTAATACTTTGTCACGTTACATTAAAATGTATTGTTGTTATATTATCACGTGATATTTATACTGTTATTAATTTATTTTGTCACGCTGCATTGAAACTGCATTCTTGCAACTTTGTCACGTGTATTTAAAGCTGCATTCGTATATTTTGGCAAGTCGCATTAAAGCTGTAAAGTTACTATTTTGTTCCTTGGCATTAAAACTGTATTGTTTCTACTTTTTCATGAGGCATTTTTAAGTTCCAATGTTACATTAATTTAAGCTGGGCCAGAAAGATACACTTTTATATTTTTAGTCTCAAATTTAAGTGATATCGGACCTTGAAATTTGGCATTATCTTCCAAAGTGAAGTGACCTTAAAAGCTTGTATTAATGTTTCTGTTTTATGTGGAATAAAAAACACTGAATAATTTCTAACTTGTCGCTTGACCTTGAAAATCATATTCCAATTGCATTACCATGCTCTTGTTAATTGAATTCGTCATGTAAAGCTATTTTATTATCGTTCCTGCCTGGTTATCTGTCCATAAATTCTGAAGTGTTATTATTTTTCATGTGACCTTGACATTTTATCTTTATTTCTCTGTTATGTTACATTGCGAACTGTATTTTCTTTTTTATTGTGTGACATATATAACTTACTGCATGTAGATGTAGACCTATACATGTAATACATATTATGTTATATTCACTCCAATAAAATATTTGTTTTCCTTTATCCCAGTTCTTTTAATTTTTTCTGCTCTTGATAGATCTAACGTACTTTAATATAAAGTCGTCAGTTCAGCACAATCAGCCGATTCGGTAAGCCAAGTACGTCCCCGGATTCGTGACTTTTTATCTGTAAACCCCACAGGAAGAACACTCTAAACCTGTGTCGAAAACTTCAGAGATAGTCCGACGACGACACGGAGACCTGCTTATAGTTCGAAACAAGTGAAATAGCCGTCTGACACTTGATTCTTTCCATGTGACACTCCGTCATTACCATCTTTTTGAATACAACACATAAAGAATATTTTCAAATTTTAATATTAACTTTCTATAAGTTTGAACTCTTTTCTTTTATGTATGTAATCGTGGCGAGTGTATTCTTGAAATTTGATTTAAGTCGCCTCGTACATACAATAACAGATGTTATATTTCCATATTTCCGTGTTTTTGAAAAGAAGAAATGTAACATTTAAGTATAAAAATAACAATATTAATAAAAATAACTATATAGCTTCACATTTGAAAGTAATGTTCTAATGTGTGGTCCGTTTTCCGATTGAATCTAAATTCCAAATTTTAAACATTTCATTGGGCGTAGAAAGTAAATTAGTATCTTGAAAATGTGGGATAAAAATACAATATGCAGCAAAAAATATATCAATTAGGTAAAATAGATCTTTTTTCCGAGAGTGAACTAGATCTACCGTATATTATCATTGTTATATGTTACAACCTTTTCTTCTTTAAAAAAATGATATTATTGATATATCATATTAAACTTTAAACGCACTGCTCCAAATTCATGGCAAGGAAATTTCAACTACCAAATTATTATTTCTGAATGCTCATGATTGTACATCTTAGATTCAGTTGAAAGGACTAACAAGTACAAGTGTTATGTGATCGAACATCGTCTCAAAAACTTATAACTTTTGTTATCTTGTTACAGATTGCAATGTAAGAATCATTTTCAATATACATAGACCATGTTTTGCAACTAAAGATCTGATGGGAATCAGTGTAATTATAGTTAAAAGATTCTGAGGCATAATGTGCTTTAAATGACAATTATAGTGAAGAGTACTTTCTGCGAAGAGGTTTATGCACTTTCTTTGAAGACAACAAAAGTTCTAATCCTGGAAAAAACCGGCGCCGGATGATGTGACGGCGTCCATGCTTACACGTCTTCCATTTATAAAGTTGTCAAGTACAAGTAAAATGTCTTTTAATAACGAAATATTATAACTTTATTCAACAACAAAACATATAAATTTTACATTGATACCATTGCACTTTTTTCATAAACAACACAATGTATAAATAAATAATTGATTTATATTTCATTCTAATTTCGTACTGCAGTTAAATAGTCTCTTTTCCGAGGAAGTTTATACACTGTTAATAGCTCCCACATTTTTTAAGCCTGTATTTATTTTGTAAAATGATTGTAAATGATCGTTTATGTATCTTGGTGAGATTTGGGACATGTATTATTATATTATATTAGGCTAGATAATGCAAAGTTTTCGGAATCCATTTTCCCTCATAAATAATATATTTTAAGTAAATGCTATCATCACATTGATTCAAATGCTATGTGATTTTACTGAAGCTGGGTTTTTTTATTTAGATAGTCTGCGTTCTTGAATAAACAAAGTATCAAGACTATACTATAATGTGCTTTTTAAACTGCATTGAAGTATGATAAACTGTCTTGAAATATAATAAACTGCATTGAAGTTTGATAAACTGCATTGAAGTTTGATAGACTGCTTTGGAGAATAATAAATCTCATTGAAGTATGATAAAGTGCATTGAAGTATGATAAACTGCTTTGAAGAATAATAATTGCATTGAAGTATGATAACCTAAATGCATTGAAATACGATAAAATGCACTGAAGTATGATACACTGCGTTGAAGCATTTAAGTATGATTAACTGCATCGAAGTATGATAAACTGTATTGAAGTATGATTAACTGCATTCAAGTATGATTAACTGCATTGAAGTATGATTAACTGCATTGAAGTATGTAAAAGTGCATTGAAGAAAGATAAACTGCATTAAAGAAAGATAAACTGTTAAGTGTAGATGATTGCAAATAACAATGGCACCATCACGAGTCAAAATGTGTTTTGTTTTTTGTTGTTGTCTTTTTTTGGAGGGGTGTTTTTTTTCTTCTGAATTATACATGTTCTTCTATAAGAACAATATCTTTTCTCTTCAAAATTTTCTTAGATACTTAAAGTCAAATGAAAATGTCTCATTAAATTAATATTCTTTTGTTTTCAGAAATATACTACATGTGTTATATATTTCAAAGTAATTACCCTTTCTGTTATCAATGTTATAAATACTGTGAATACGATAAAACATCAATGGAATTATTCTAATGGCGATCTTTTAATATGTTGGTAATACTTCCTTAAATTTTTACTTTTATTTTCGTATTTTTTATAAACATAACATTTTATATCTTGTTATAATCTCATCAAAACAAACATGTCGAAATCTTTAGCCATTCATTTTCCATAAGCCATTGTTTCCTGATTAATTATTCATTTGACTGAAATGCATAAAAATAGATAAAAATTCAATTTGTAGATCGAGACAGGTATTTAATATTTATATCAATGTCAGTAATATTCTTCATCGTAGGCCCTGGGTCCACGTTCTTTGAGGTACTCAATCAGTCGTTCTAGTTCATAAGGTTCAAGATCTTCAGGGTCAATGTTCATGTCGGCACCTTTGACTTCATATTCACTTTCATATTGGTCAGTACCTTCATCTTCATATAACTGTGGAACAGCCGTTTGCTGAAGAAGATAAAATATCATTTAGTTAAGACCGTCAATGTATTCCTTTTTGATGATTGTAATAAAATGAGTATAAATTGTGACAGCATGTACAGGTCATTATCATTCTGAAGAAAAAAGAAAGAATAAACTGGAATAAATATTTATATTGCATTTTTTTTCGTGACTGAATAGTTACGGTCGCATATTTCGAATAAATGGCCTCTGATCGTGTCTGGTTTGAATCCCTCCAGGCACCTTTGATTTGTGAAGAATCTATTCATTAAGCATATAGCTATACAGAAGGTAGGGTAGTTAGTTCCATCCGGGTACAACCTTGTTCCTTAATATAAGCCAAATGTCACCTTAGGGATTCTTCCCCCTGTAAATCTGCAATATCACCATTCAAATTGTAGTTCTGGGATTATTTAAAACTCAGAAAATATTTCATTCGCTCCAACAAATCTTGTAACATCAACCTACTTTGATTACTTTGTCAGTATTTGGTATGACACTAGCTGTTTTTGGAATGTTGTTAATGCTTTGTGACATTCTAGGGTCGGAGGCCCAGTAGTAGGTGGGTGGTCCGGAGCTGAAACAGTATGTGCTGGGCATAGTCTTGTCCCCCTCCTCGGTATAGTACATCATGTAGAAATTACACATCTCATCGTTCTGCGTACTCCTGTTATAAAATAGACAATCATTGTAGCAATTGCTGGAACAAACAATCATTGTAACAAACAAACATCAAAACAAACAATCACAGTGGCAAACAGTCATTGTAACAAACAATTATAAAACTAGAAATGTGTCCATAGGACACGGGTGCCCCCACCGCGCCACTGTTCTGTCAATCTTATGACTCCAGGTCAGATATTTTTTGAAAACTAAAAATCTTTTTACTAAGTAAAGGGCAAGAACTTTACAAATACTGAATAAATCCCCAAGCAAACCCCAAGTTGAAAATTGCAAATTTATACTACTGTAAGTCAAGGGCAATAACTCTAACAAAACTGAAAAAAATCGACATGCAAAGTCCAAGGTTCATAGCTTCACAGTAATGTGAATCATTTTTCCTGTAATTCAGTGATGTTGATCATTATTCCTGTAAAGTTGGTCGATTCTAACTCAAGCACTCAAGCACTCAAGGAACAAATAACAACATAATGAAACAGTTTTTACTAAGTCAAGGGAAATAACTCTACAAATACAGCGAAACCCCAGGAGCAAAACTAAATATGTTGAGCAACCTTCCCATAAGGTTTAATGACTCTATGTCAAATCCTTTTTGAGTTACATGCGACACAAGTTGAAAATTGCAAACATTTTCTAAGTCAAGGGCAATAACTCTAAAAGTACTAAAATATCAGACGAAAATACCCAGGTGCACACCTACACATACTGATCAACATTCCTGTAAAGTTTGATGACTCTGGGTCAAATACTTTTTGAGTTACATGCGACACAAGTTGAAAATTGCAAAATTTTACTAAGTCAAGGGCAATAACTCTAACAATACTAAGAATATCCAGACGAAAAATACCAAGGTGCACAACTTCACATGCTGATCAACATTCCTGTAAAGTTTCATGACTCTAGGTCAAATACTTTTTGAGTTACGTGCGACACAAAAGAGAACGGACGGACGGAAGGACGGATGGACGGACGGACGGACAAGGGTAAATCTAAATGCCCGCCACTAATGTGGGGGCACAAAAATCAACTAAACAAACAAGCGAATAGTGAACCATGTACAAAATGACTAAAATACTTAAAACGCATAGAAGAAACATAATCGTTTGATTTCTTGGTTTGCCTCATCTTGTGCCACAGAACACATGGGGGGAAAAACAGCATGCAAAAGTTAATCTTATCAAAGTCACTTATATACCGTTAGCCTGCTGTTTACCCATGCGATCAGTGCAGACCAAGATCACTGGCGTATCCGAGCCATCTGACCATGGTCTGCACTATTCGCTTTTCTGTCACTAAATATCTGACATGTTCCCTAAAAGTGTTGAATGAACAATTTCATTTCAGAGACTTAGCGCGGCGAGCGGTAAAAACAAATCACTTAGTGTTTAGATAAAATACAAAATATAGAAATAATATAAAAATGTTTTAAACTTTACCTACATGTGTAACAACATTTAATAAAAAAAAATGCAAATATGATAAACACATTCAAAGATAATGTTTTAAATGATAAAATTTCTTTAATTTATCACTTATATAGAGCTTATATCACAGTTGCATTCAATCATTTAATCCCAATCTTCTGATTAACATTTAAAGCATTTTGTAATTGTTTGCCACGTTTTCCGTACTTTAAGCAACAATAACATATAAACAGTTAATATATAGGCCTAAATCACAGAAACTTGAATTTCTATCAATATTAACGATTATATCCAAAAACATACTCCCTCATATTGTATAGGTGGAGGTTTTTTGGATATTATCGTTAATATTGATAGAATTACAAGTTTGTGTGCCTAAATTAAACTTCAAACACGAATTAATAGGGCGATTATTTAATAAACTTACTCACCCTGTTCAAATCATTCTTCATTGTACATCTCGCAGCCTTCAAGAAAAATCAGTTACATTTATCATACCTCTCGTGATTTATTTACCATATTAGAGCCTTATGTGACGCCAGAGGGCGACAATTCGTATTGTTATACCTCAAACATTTTTACTATAAAAGCCTGAAGCGACGTCAGATGGTGAAAGCCTTGCAATATTCCCCAAGGGAGAGTAATGTATATTTAAAAACGAAATGTTCTAGTTCTAGTTATCTCCCCTCTCTGATCACATAAACATTTGACTATAATATTAAAACTATTTTAAAATGTTCGTTCAGTATAATAAAAAAATAACATATGTCTCATATGGCAAAAATGCATGTGAGCAATCCATGAACTGAAATAACACCCTTGGCTCTGCCTCGGTGTTTTGTCTGTTCTCGGGTTGCTGATATGTACTATATTACACTGAGAGACATGTTATTTTTTATCGTATTCGACTCTTTGATTATCCTTTGTCACCAGTATAGCGCAATACCAGACTCCACCGTCTGACCAGGCTCTGAACTGTTGGTACCTCATTTTTTGCAATTTGATATTGAAATCGTTTTGCATGGACTGTTCCAAATTAAAAGCTCGGCAAATCTATTAAACACATTCTATATCAACACGTCACCTACGTCTCCCGAATACAGGTTGTTTGTAAAAATAAAATAAATAGTTAGAATTTGTAAAAACATTGTAATGTTACAGCTTAAGTACTTTACACTTGCTTTTGACTTTATAATAGCAAAGGGAGGCAAACGTCGACGGCCATTTTATCGTTACCAAAACGTACTGGTAAAAAATGTACATCTCCCCGAACTCTGTATACTTCAAGTCTTCCATACTCAACAACCTGGCATGTTTTGGCGTTAGCTTTGGTGTCAGGAGCATGCGCATAACGAGCTTACAGTTGGTAGTTACAAAAAAAACAATAAGTATATTCACTTACCAGTATATCACCTTTCTGTACCACAAGTCCCGGCGTTGTTGCATTATAAAACATCTGAAATTACATATCAATCATATCATTCTTTTAAAATATCATAAAATAAGTTTTACGAAATGTATATCACTGAGAAGACCTAACAGTCAAAGTTTTTGGGACCAGTCTTTCCTTTTTACGTCAGTTACTACATTATCGACGTAAACCGTATTTAGTTACGTAAACCGTATCTAGTAACGGAATACATCTGAAAAACGGAAGTCATACAACTTATATGCATTAATAATGATAAGTGAAACAGTAAACCCCATTGGTAGCAAAAGCATGTGCATTCGTAAAAAACCACACATACATTGGTAATGCTGTGTCGTGTTTAATGTCGTGTGTGGTGTCGTGTCGTGTTCCTTGTCTTTAACATGTTTCTGTATCAGGTCTTTTGGTTAATGTATATAAGGTTAATATATAATACCTGTGGTTTTTGTGGCGATTTTCGACCAATCTCTGTCCATTGTCCATCCCTTATTCTATAACCTGATGTCACCTGACCTGCCAATGGTAAAATTACAAACAAATTTAATAATATGTCAAATATCGCAGAAACACCTTTAGTATCCTATTGGAACACTACATAGATTACTCTCCAATATCATGATGTTTAAAAGATACAATATATTTACCAGGATTAATGACAGGTTTCAAGAATTTAACAAACAGATATGTATCTGTATGGGGTTGATTCGTCTAAAATGATATGTAAATGAAATTTCAGAATAAAACCATTGACATTTAAGATCAAAACCGTTCATTTTTAGAGCTAAATTATTAAAATCATAAGACAAAACCATTAACACTTTAGAGCAAATTGATTTAAATTATTGAGCGGAAGCATTAAAATAACTGTGGAGCGAAAGTATAACTGTAAAACAAAGGAATGTATGAAAACCAAACGCCGGCATTTTTAACAAACTTTTTTAACGACGCGATTATTCAATCCATACTCGCTGAAGTACAAATATCGAGAAAACGGCGCCAATATCATCTTTGATTTGGATTAACTTGAAGGACCTAATATAAGTGATTTGTTTTCACCATATACAAATGTACTGTCGAAATTGAATCTTTAAATTAAGCAGAATACTTTGAAGCAGAAAATGTG
>NW_026864462.1:0-129327 GCF_026571515.1 Ruditapes philippinarum | reverse complement strand
TGTAATAATTTCTCCGAGACTACATCCTATAACTGATTGATGGGTAAATTTGGAAAGCTATATATTCCAGGAAAATCTATTATCACAGATTTTAAACATGCATGATTGATGTCTTTTAATATGTTTGCCTCTAAATTTTTTCATTTAACTCATTATCAATAATGTTTTCTACTTTTGTCACTCTGCAGGAATCTCAAGTTGTTAGTCAAAATTTTAGAACCTTTAAATAAGGTTAATTGATAAAGCTGAAAACCTTCTAAAACTGTTGATTTTGTTTTGGTTATATTTCAAAACATTTATAATTACCAAATGAATTATAATGTCAAATGTTAAATTAAGCAAGCATTAATAAAATTGTTAGTACAAGAACCAAAAATTACAATATGTTAATATCCTGTATATATATAATGTCACCCATGTAATATGTGCTAATATAATGTTAGGTTTGCATGCATTATATTAAATGTACCGGCAACAGACTTAACAAAGCAACTGAAACTCTTCTTACAATATCACCCATGGTCAAATATTAATGTAAAACAAGATGTGAATGGTCGGCCAGTTTTTTTTTAAAAATTTCAACCAATCAGATGCTTTGGTAAGTCTTTGCCTTCCTCTCTGCAGCAAGGTTTTGTTACCTGGGTGCTGGGAATGCATGGGAGCAAACTGGCCCCCAGGAGATGGGGCATAAGATCCTCCATATGGCCCTGGGGTGGGGGAATACCCCTGAGGCGGACCATTATAGCCCGGATAATACCCTGGGTATCCTAATGTTATAACATTAAATACAGATTAGAGATTACAATATGTTAAAGTTAAAATAAAGAAAAGTAAAACACTGTCATGCTTGATTCATAAAACAACACTCACTTGTAATATATACATTGTGTTACATGACAATACACATCTACTTATTACAACAATGCAGTTATCATAATGCTTTTTATTTTTGGTGTTATGCAAAACAATTACTAACTCAACATTTTAAGAATCATTTCCACATTTTTAAAGTCCTCTATAGTTGGATAGAAACTCTTTTCTATAACAATCAATTCAACTTTTGATCCTTTTTTCAACAATATTTTACTAACGTTCCAGTAGTCCTACTTTTTTTCCAACTAATGATAACAGTTCTTTGCAAATATCCACAAGCTTCTCTCAATGAATACTAATGGAGGAGAGTAACCAACATGTCACATTATTGTCTTGAATCTAAGTATGACCAAAAATAGTATTTACCCACAAATTAAACAAGTTTTAGCAATTTTGTTCAGCAGTTTTGTTGTCTAAGACTAGTATTATGAACTAACATCATGTCAATGCTGTCCATATATAACTATGGCAATATTATGTCAATGCTGTTCATATCATGGCAAAAGGTTTATACATAAAAGTTTATATTTACTTCCTTCTTTATTCATATAAGAAGAATTTAATTAAGAATTTATTTGAATATGAAAGGGTTTGTACTGCTGTTTGAGGTTTGCCAACTTCTTATTTTTGTCAGACATTGTTTTAAATTGAAATGTAATAATTTCACATCAAAAGTTTGTTACTTTATTTCAAGGACAAGCATCATTCAAACCAAAATGTAAACAAGTTATGCATAACATGAACTGTATAATAAAATATATTATAGTGAAACAATCTATACCAAAAGCTCAATTCAAAGCAATGGCCAATACAATTGGTGCTCTAAATAAGACACTAATTACAACAGACAAAACACTTTTCCTAAATGCTAGAGTATACATGTCTTAAGTGTTGAAAGCTAACAAAATTATATGGCTGTGCACATTAACTTATTACTACAGAGAAAAGTGTGACCTTGACCTTGATCTGAGGAAGTTAAAATCTGCACTTTGTACATTGTATCATTATAGTTAAAATTTCTACCCAAGTAGTTTCAATGTCTTACATGCGTTTAAATGATGCAGGCAGACACAGCGTTGCTTACGGATGGACAAACAATCAGGTGCTTATCATTATATGCCAAAAAATCTTTGATGTACTGTAACACAGTAAATCACTAATTATTGCACAATGATTCATTGATTGACACACTGCAACGTTTATTGCGTAGCAATTCATTTATTAGTGACCTAATGCATTAATTAATAATTTTTCACAGCACACAATTCATTGGTTATTGAACACATGATCAAGTTTAAAGTCAATATACATCAATTTGTTATTGCATACAGTTTTAAGTTTAATTGGTTATTTCACAGCGATTTATTAGTTATTACACAGTGTTCCACTGGTTATTACAGTGTCTATTGTTAGAAAATAATAGATTTAACCTTTTATTTATATATATTGACATTCTTTCACAACACAACATCAAATCACTAGTCACACTTAATAACTCTTGGTTCCAAAGGATTATTCCTAACAATCTAACAACAAGAACCGGTTGAACCGGGTGATGCTCCCCGAGAAGGTTCTGGACACAGGAAATTTGTTTAATATGAACATTATCTGTGATAGCAAAAGGTAGTGCTTGTATGTTGTTTAATAGGTGCAAGAGGCTTGGCATTAGTATGTCTTGGCTACATGTGTATCCTAGGAACAAACCTATAGTCATAATGTTAGGGCCTTATATTAAACAACTGAAGGCTTGCTGTTTTTATCATCACTCTTAACCTGCTGATGAACCAAATGGTGATTATCCTTTGCTACCAGTATAGAGCCAGGCCAGCCTGCATGTCTGTCCAATCTGACCAGGCTCTATTATGTTGCTAGCTGTAGTTTTTTTTAAATGATAATGAAATCCCTTACTCTTTGAATAAACTATTTCATATTCAGAGCAGGGGTAAATCCATTACACAAATTGAGCAGGTAAAGAGTTTATAAATCAACCCGCTTTGCTATAACAAATAAACTAGACGTGAGATACTGAGACTACTACATAAATTTACAATACAAACCTTGTTGTGCAGGTGTACTAGGTCTTGGACTATCACTTGCTGTAGCATGTTGTTGTTGTTGTGGCTGTTGTTGTTGAAGTGTCATGTTAAATGCTCTCTCGGCATCGGCCTGTTTGGCTTGTTGTTCTTCAGCTATCCTGCGAGCCTTCTCCTCGTACTTATCTTTATCTTCCTTGTCCAGGTTTCTCCACTAAAATAATACAGCTGAATCATCAGATAGTGAGCTGTATACTCTCATATATAATATAACCCTAAATGTTAGCAAACTGTTATTCTAAAAAAACAATATTACCAATTAACAATATTACTACACGCTTAACAGTCACATCAGCCACTTTCAGTGACTTTCCAGTTTTACTGGTTAGAGAAGACTTCAAGTGTTGTTGCGTGCATTATTTCAGGCAGGATTGGTACCTGAGTTGAACCACTGATGTTCTGTTTTCTAGATGGATAGCTTCCTCACATGAAAACATCCAAAGTCCCTGGCCAGATTTCCAACCAACATTGGTGAGGGGCAAGTGGTTTAAAGTCAAAAACCTTAATGACTTGGCCACAGATGCCCTTAAGTCAAAGAAGTTCATTACATTCTTAAGTTCATTTCTACTAATGTAAGCTCAATTTTGTAAAGAAATCTCATTTGATACATTCATATAGTAAGTAGCTTTAACAGGCGTCTAAGTTGTTTCTAATAAATTAATTCTGAAGTCTCAAATAAATTGAACAATTTGATTTACATTTCGTTTAGGGAAAAAATGTAACTTTTTCAATGTTCTAATCTTAACACATCTTTATTTTGAAAAATAAATTTTTTTTAATGTCAAATTAAGACTATAAAAATAAATTGCTAAATAAATAAATGTTTAATTTTGAAGCATTTATTGTAATAAAGCAACAAGTATTATATAATGCTGTAAAAATATCTAATCTATGACAATATAAATTATGTAGTACATGGTAAGGACTTCATTCAGTGGAACTATGTTGACACAACACAAGTTATCATGCTTTAATATGTCTGATATACTGCACTGAGCTAATAAGCTTAACTAAACATTTAAACAATATCAAAGGCAAGATGCTAATATTAAAGTTGTCTTGTAAATTAAAGACATGTCATATTACAAATATAAAATAAAAGTATAAAAAAGTTCACAATATAAATTTCATTGGAAAAAAAAGAACATTTCAATTGACCACTTCAACAATGTAAATTGACCACTTAAGATATTTTTTCTTACAAAAATGTAACAAATTCTTTTTTTTATGTTTATATGTCACTTCAGAATGAAAATGAATATCTTATGATATCTTATCTAACCTTGAAATTTTGTAACCATTACAATTATTTTCATACGTTTTTGTATTAATTTAATAATAATACAGCATTTTACAATAAGAAAGAAGAGTAATGAATGTGGGGAAAGAGACAGTGACATGTTTTACAGCTACCAATGTTAAACATGTATATTAGAGGATAAGGGGAGATAATATTCCATAAGAACAAATAGACACCACAACATCATTACAACAACCAGACAGTACACCATAGGAAAACATAAAGTATACATCAATATAATTGTTTATATACTCGTATAGATGAAAGCCAAAGTATAAAACTGTAATAAATAGTATAATGTAAATATCCAGTAAGTGAAATATCTATTGCAACAAATGTAAAGAAACTGTCATTATATCTCTGCTGATCCCCCGTGTTACGACTGAAAGTCTATAAGAACTTGAGAAGTGACATTAACCTGGTGATCTTGATCAAAACTAACTATTTCATGAAGCATGAGGCTTAATTTTAATGATTATTTTTAAAAACCAATCGTTAATGGCATTACCATATACTAGCCAACCAATCAAAAACATTGTAACATAATCAAACATCATGAGTAAATTACAGATTCAGACAGCTATTGTTTATATAAAAAATACAAGAATAAAATAAAAAGGTAATTTTCCCCATATTCTTATGATCATTTTCATGCTTTTAAAAGGAATAAAATACAGAAAGTAGGAAAACAACCTGTTTTTTGTGTCCTCTTTTTTAGGGCTTGTTTGTATGAAAAGGGTAATCAGACAACTTTGAAAATATACCAAATTAACAATTTCAATTCAGTCAAATATTAAAACAGTTTGGTGATCAATAC
Source organism: Ruditapes philippinarum (assembly GCF_026571515.1). Lineage (NCBI taxonomy): Eukaryota > Metazoa > Mollusca > Bivalvia > Venerida > Veneridae > Ruditapes > Ruditapes philippinarum. The sequence goes on along the minus strand of NW_026864462.1, from coordinate 124,244 downwards.
TTTTATGATATCAACCATTCTGGACTACTGTTCTTCAGCTAACATTTGAGCAGGGAAGTTCAAACATATTAAATCACATACATCCTTTATAATACTACGGACACCCTGCTATCACAATCTTTATTTCTCTTCTGAAGAGAACTTGAATATTACTCTCTGTTTACAATAACTGATTTTACACTTGGCATCACATAGTCACTTATGTGTGCGACCAGAACTAATAACAGATAAACAACATGATAATTTGACAATTATACTTTTATTAAGGTACTTCATAACCTTGTGGCGGAAATTTTGGCTGCAGACGGGCAAAACCCATAAATTTTATCCAGTCCCGGGGGAGACTACTAACTGCCTTGTTACACTGGCAAGTCAGTGACCCAGGTTTACAACCTGGTGTCAGTCCCTGCACCTACCCACCCGCTAGATGATGTGTTTAAGAAGGATTATCGAATACGAGATTCTGGATAATCCCTATTATGTACACACCTTAACAATTTACACTCCACTTAAATAATCTATTAAACTTTATATGGCTATTATTATTTCTGTAATGTATGTTTTAACAAAGAAACCAAGAGTTGTAGATTTTTTTCTCCAATACATCAAACCCAAATATGATAGAAATATGAAACAAAGGCAGTGTATCAAAGCAACCAATATTTATAGGTGTTGTGAATCAATGAGTACATGCACACTAGAATTTTGCATTTATCAAGACCCAGTATTTGCGTCCATGTGTCAATAGAGCTTATAATAAAGTACCATACTTTTATTGTGCATAAACGATTCCAAGCACTTACCTTCTTAAAGGAAAAACATCTAATTAAGCCCATTCTTTTTAAAATTTCAAAAGCTAGCAAGTAATTCCAATTCTCTGCATGATTCAAAATCTTACAGAAGCTTTTCATGACCTTTTTTCTTCAACCATAAGCAAGTAAGAGCAGTATTTCTAAGAGCACTTGAATTGAGATTTATGGTCCTGGATAGTAATGATTCCTTTACCTGAATTCCTACCATCCGACTTATCTCTCCAAATGTGTAATGATTTTTGCCTTCTTCTGTCAATTTCCTCCTAAAATCCCCCGAAAACAACACAAAGCCGCTGGGATATCGTTTAGCTCGGACCTATAAAATGAGTAAACCAACATGCAAAATAAAAATAGGTTAAGGGTCAAACACAGCTATTTTTCGCCCTCTATAAAGTGGAATCCAAGAGACCTCCAAAAGAATCTTCTGTCTGCTGAAAAGATTTCTATCAAACTTTCCACAGAAAAATTGACTGATTTTTCTTTGAAATATGTGTAAAATATCTGTAACTTGAAATAAAAATATACTGTTTCAAAATGAGGACTTTTCTCCTATAACTTGGGAGGTTTCTTTTTCGGTATTTGTTTTTTGTCTTTTCTTTTTTTTATTTTAACAAAACAAATACATCATATAATTCAAGTTTTAACAAAATCATCAATAAAAAAAATCTGTTTCATTGGGTTAAAAAGCTTTAGATCTCATAGAAAAATCAGTCAAGTGGTGTTTGACCCCGATGGAAAAAGCAAACAAAATAAATAAATCATGCTTCATGCCCACTATAATGGTGAAAAAATAGCTTGGTTGCTATGACATGTTACTATGACGACAATATCACATGACCAGGACAACAGCCAATACTTTACCTTCCCACCAACAAGACGACTAATTTCACCAAAATTGCACTCTGGGTTTTCTTGTTGTACAATTTTACGAAATTCTCCAGAGAACACTATATATCCACTGATTTGTGTTCGCTTATCTTTGTTTTTGTCTCGCCAATTCATACCTTTCCCCTAAAATAAATACATTCAGCATTGAATACTTAGTCCACCATCATCTGCTACTGTTACCCTTTGAATATCTTCTGAATTTGATTGTACTAAAGTCTAGTTTTAAACTTCTGTTTTAGAATATGATTATGACTATTTTAAAATGACAGGCCTCCGAACAAGTAAGGAAAAAACCCATTTTCATTTTATTAAGTAACATCTAATGATAAATTTCTAAAAAAAAATACACAATGAAAGTTTTATTTGTGCAAATAAATAAACAAATTTCCTTCAGTTTGGATTTTTTCCCATTAATCGGGAGGCATAAACCTTTTAATTAAAACTTTCTAAAAGCTCTTCTATGTTGGTCTAGCACATAAATGCAAGTACCAATCACTTAATATTTAAAACTAGACAATACCAATCTTTATTTTATTAATGTTACCTTCACAAAACTTTATACCTGAAAAAATAAACATGTCTCACCAATTGTTACTAATAAAGAGCATAAGTCAAAGAAATATAAAGTGTTTACAGTGAGTTAATTTCTACTGAATTTAGTACTATATAATTAAATTTTAAAGGAGAGATGAGAAAGAGAAAACAAATGAACTGTGCCATAACAAAACAAACTTAGTGCGTTTGCGACCAGCATGGATCAAGATCAGCCTGCGTATCTACACAGTCTGATCAGGATCCATGCTGTTCACTTACAAACTCTATTACAAGTAGAGAAACTGATAGCGAACAGCATGGATCCTGATCAGACTGGGCGGATTCGCAGGCTGGTCTGGATCCATGCTGGTCGCAAACGCACTATAATGGTTTTGTCATGGCGTGGCTCAAATGTGACAAGCATAGATCACACATAACCTGCAGGAAACATGATTGATCAGCCTTTACCACCAATATACAACCTAATGTCAGACTGCATAGATGTTGGTGACTAACTTTAAATTTTTATCTTGAAATCTCCAAAACTGTTAATGATCAGTTCATTAAATAAAATCCGGACTAATACATGTAACCCTTAATCTGTTTAATTAGTGTAAAAGGTTTGTCCAGTTTTGAACTTGGAACATTCCTTATAGTACAAAATTGAGTTGCCAACAGTGTAGAGCCTGGTTTCCATCAATCTTTGTTTAATTCAACTTTATATATCACAAAGTAAAACAAAATATACTTGTTATAATAATCTTACTTAATAGAAAAATTATGTTTATGTTTACTTTAGAGATAAATACCTTTAACTGAACAGTTTTATCAAACTTAAATACTCAAATATAACTATTCAAATACAATTTAATATTCAAAGTTAACTATTCAAATACAGTAAAACCTCTCTATTAAGACCACCAACATGTCTAAATCAAAATCGTTAATTGCCATTAGGTCCTATAGATGGATATTGTTATTTTGTATCTACCTGTTCAAACAATATGAATATTTAAACAATTATATAGTTAAAGATGTGAATATATTTAATCTGATGAAGACAGAACATAATTTCTTGACAAATTTTGAATGTAATGATCAACTTCTCCATTCATATTGTCTACATATCAAATGATATACCAATCAAATAAAAAAAGAAGTAAATGTGTAAAAAGAAACATTTTACTACTCTTAAATTAATGATCATTGTATATTTAATATAACATGCCAATGATAACATTTTTACTTCTTGTTTCTTCAAGTTCCACGTCTTACAACATCAACAAACCTTTGCATTATTGTGGTCGATTGGATAATCAGTGGTCTTCATAGCAGAGTCAAATCAGGAATTTAACTAAGAAATGAGACTGAAAATGGAAGTCTTAACAGAGAATTAACAGCGTGGTCTTAATTGTGGATTCATTGAAATAAAGAACAGACAATTCTGTTCTTTTGTTGTTGTTGTTTTTTTTTTGTATTTTTAAATAATAAAATTTGGATGGTCTCCATTCTGGGGTGGTCTTAACAAGGGATATTACTGTAATAATCAAATTTAACTATTCAAATAATAAATTTCTTTCTTGAAAGATAAATACAATTATTTCATATAAAGGGATATACATACACATGAACTATCTTACCAAGTTGTATATCTGCTTCCAAAAAAAGGTATTAACAAAAATCTGGTAAATATCAGTTATTAGTAAGGTGCATATCAAAAAATAAAGAAATAATTGTATCAGGGGGAAAGGCTTAAAATAAACCTTTTATAAAATACATTCTATACTTCGACAATGAATGTTACATCATAACTAAGTAACCATGCAGTCTATGTAACAATATTAGAGGTTTATGTTATCTTAAGAAAAACATTTAGAGCAATAGTTGAGATATTTTTAACCCATGTCTCTCTTAACACCTTAAATTATGTCAATGCCCATATTCCAATAAAGAGGAAAGTGTAAACAAATAAACAAATAGAAAGAAAATAGCAATAACTTTAATTTTACAAAATATTCCCAGCATAATTACAAGTAATTTCCCCCTGATACAAAAACCAAGGCCAGCATATACAAGTTGAGTAAAGAACACAAAAACCATTAAACTCTAATTAAACAACATGTGTTGGTACATTTGTAATTCAGTCTTGCCCCAGTTCTAAATCACTTAATAAATCATAGGTTTTGCTAGCATTTTCTGGCCCCTTAGAAATTTGATTAAAGAAATTTATAGATCAAACCCATGTTATGATCATGTCAGAATAAAGTTGTCAATCACTGATATATCATGTTTAATTCTGTAAATGAATGTACTAGCTTAAAACAGTGATTACCCACATATATTGTTGTCTACAAACTGGCATGACAGACAGACAGAAAGGACAAAAACAATATACATGTACCATCTGATTTATTGATCAGTTTGGGGTCAAAAGAAAGAGGACATCACATGTTGGGTTTATTTCAAAAAATCAAAACAAGGTTAAAAACAAAGCCTAATAAAACAAAAAATATTTTTTCTATAATTATATAGGTCTATTTTCCTATACAATTCATGCTAAAAATAAACTACAAAGCACATAGAATGCCTAATAAAAACTTGTTTATCTGTTTTCCCTGCTTTAGCACTAAAAGCTAAGTGTTTCCATCCCAGATAATATGCAATTCTTTTTGCCCAAATATAATGTTTTCCTTTCATTCATAATTATACCAAAATAAGTTTTTTATTTTTTATATTGTTTGGAAATCTACTATTCCGTTAGTTGTCCCAAACAATCATTCACCTAATGGACAGCTTTCCTATAAAACTGTTTCAGACAATAACAAATCAATATCAATGTAATCACAGACTATTGTAACATATATGAAAGGTATGTAACAATACCATGCTGATGTCTGCAGGGGTAAAATGAGCTTAGAATTTATTTCTTTTCCATCATATTCAAGTTATTTTTACACCTCCCAGTTGTTTTCTTGCTTTAAGCGTTATCTTCATTCTTCAGTCAATAACCTGTTAGTTTCAATGCCAAAACCAAATAAAAGACTATAATTGGGATGCATTAAAACATCACATGCTGGTACAGTATGAAAAATAAAAGATGACATTCTCTCAACACTTTGGACAATAAAACATTTTTTGTTTGATAAAAAGTTTTTTGAATTCACCTTTTTCTTGCTGCCGCCTTCTGATGGCGTTATTCCCTCAACCTTGAAATTAAATAATTCATGATGAACAAAAAAACATCGCTACTTCTATATTACCAAAACACACCCACATACATGTATAATAGAAAAACAACGAAGTGATATCTGTCCAATACTAGAAAGTTCCAATATGAGCTTTCACATAAAGATTACATGCATATTAATTAGAAAGCTTTCTTTGTCTGAGATTAAAGCAGTATATTTATAGCCAAGATATAGAAAAGTAAATGACTGAAAAACCTGGTTAACCAAATCCTCGGAAAAACATTCTTCAACTATGTCTAAACAAGACTATGTTGTTTTTTTAAAGCCAGTTGTATAAAGGGTGTATAATTTAAAAATTGGAGAATGTTTACTGTATAAACTGTAGTAACTTTTATAGAAAAGTTTAAATTGGAACTCACTATGAAAGTAGGACCATGTCAAACAGCTTCATAACTAAATTGTAAAATATTTGAACATCTTGTTTGACATGCCCCGTTGAAAAAAATAAAACTATAACTTGAATCTAATATATATGTGAATTCCCTCAGTTCATATACAACAACAGAAAACTCAGTTTAATTTCTTCAAATGGCTAATAATAGTTTGAACTAGAACTATCGCTAAATGCGATTCATACCCCCACCAATGTCCTTGACAGAAGACCACTAGGAAAGGTGGTTAAGGGAATAACTTATGTGGCACAAATACATAAAAAGGAATTATCTCTGGTGAAAAAAAGACTAATTGTACAGGTAATAGTATAAATATATATTATCAAATCATGTTCTAAACAGTTACAAATAACCTTTCATTTTCCCAATGTATTAAACATTTTACTTATAAGTCAATTTTTGACCTTTAAGTGTGGCCTTGACCTTAATCTGGCACAAGGGTAACATGGGTTTTGCACATCACCCAGTTTGGTTGAACATTTGAGTAAAGTTTGAAGAAAATCCTTCCATTAGTATAGAATTTATAGAGTAGACACAATATATTGTCTAGTATTGGTTGTATGTAAATTTGAAGACTAAAAAGGGGCATAACTTTGTCAAAATGCAATACAGAGTAATGAAACCTGACCTGCACACCTCATATATCTTTTAAGTTTCAAGCAAATGCCTGTGCTAGTTTCAGAATTATTCAAGTACATGTTAAAATTTAAGAACTTTTTCTAAGTCAATTTTTGACTTTCAAGTGTGACCTTGACCTTTAGCCGGCACAAAGGTGACATGGATTCTGGATTCTGCACATAACCTTGTTGAGGTGAAAATTTGAGTAAAGTTTGAAGAAAATTCTTCCATGAGTATAGGATTTATAGAGCGGACACAACATATTGTCTAATATTTGATTGTATGTAAATTTGAAGACTTAAAAAGGGGCATAACTTTGGTAAAATGCAATACAGAGTTATGAAACTTGAACGAACAGCATATTGGAATTGTGACCCTTCAAAAATATATTAAGTTTCAAGCAAATACCTTTTCTAGATTTAGAAATATTCAAATAAATGTTAAAATTTAAGAATATTTTCTAAATCAATTTTTGACCTAAAAGTGTGACCTTGACCTTAAGCCAGCAAAAGAGTGACATAAGTTCTGCACATCCCCTGGTTGAGATGAACATTTGAGCCAAGATTGAAGAAAATCTTTCAACTAGTGTAGGACTTACAGAGCGGACATGACATACTGTGTAATATTTGATTGTTTGATATTTGACCTTCAATTGTGATCTTGACCTTGAGCTGACACATGGGCAACATGGTTTCTGCACACCCCCTTGTTGAGGTGAACATTTGAGCCAAGTTTGAAGAAAATCTTTCAATTAGTGTAGCACTTACAGAGCATACACAACATACTGTGTAATATTTGATTGTTTGATATTTGACCTTCAATTGTGACCTTGACCTTGAGCTGACACATGGGCAACATGGGTTCTGCACATCCCCTTGTTGAGGTGAACATTTGAGCCAAGTTTGAAGAAAATCTTTCAAGTAGTGTAGGACTTACAGTGCGGACATGACATACTGTGTAATATTTAATTGTTTGATATTTGGCCTTCAATTGTGACCTTGACCTTGAGCTGACACATGGGCCACATGGGTTCTGCACATCCCCTGGTTGAGGTGAACATTTGAGCCAAGTTTGAAGAAAATCTTTCAAGTAGTGTAGGACTTACAGAGCGGACACGACATACTGTGTAATATTTAATTGTTTGATTTTTGACCTTCAATTGTGACCTTGACCTTGAGCTGACACATGGGCAACATGGATTCTGCACATCCCCTTGTTGAGGTGAATATTTGAGCCAAGTTTAAAGAATATCTTTCAATTAGTGTAGGACTTACAGAGCGGACACAACATACTGCGTAATATTTGATTGTTTGATATTTGACCTTCAATTGTGACCTTGACCTTGAGCTGACACATGGGCAACATGGGTCTGCACATCCCCTTGTTGAGGTGAACATTTGAGCCAAGTTTGAAGAAAATCTTTCAAGTAGTGTAGGACTTACATAGCGGACACGACATACTGTGTAATATTTAATTGTTTGATATTTGACCTTCAATTGTGACCTTGACCTTGAGCTAACACATGGGCCACATGGGTTCTGCACATCCCCTGGTTGAGGTGAACATTTGAGCCAAGTTTGAAGAAAATCTTTCAAGTAGTGTAGGACTTACAGAGCGGACACGACATACTGTGTAATATTTGATAGTGTTTGATATTTGACCTTCAATTGTGACCTTGACCTTGAACTGACACATGGGCAATATGGGTTCTGCACATCCCCTTGTTGAGGTGAACATTTGAGCCAAGTTTGAAGAAAATCCTTCAATTGGTATAGGAGTTATAGAGCGGACACGAAAATGGAGACGGACGGACCGACCGACGGACGGACGGACCGACCGACGGACGGACCGACCGACGCGACAAAGCGAATCCATTATAGCCCCCCCCACATTTTGTGGTGGGAGTATAATAAGTCATCCAGATACAGTTATAATTATTTCTATAAAGTACAGTACATGTAATACAAGAATAACAAGATCTGTCATCAAAACTGCACCATTCGTTTTCTCCATGCTTGATAGTAAAGCAAGGTTGTAAAGAGAGATTAATTATGTACAAGAACATGGCAAACTTATCTGCTCCTAACAAAAGACACAAGTCATCATGGTACATAGACATGCAAAGGAACAAGACATTTAAGAAATTGTTCACATTATCGAAATAAACTGATGTTAAAAGCACCATGGCACAAGACCATAGCCTTTACTTTTTTTTCTCTTCAAAAAATGGACTTTATAACATGAGAACAGGACTGAGTTTTCTGTTGATGCAAGTTTTTACATTATGTATATAAAGCCAGTGTTTACAGTGAATAGACAGAGAGAGTGAAAAAAGTTTTGATTTATAAAAATATAATGAACATCAGATTATGTAAAACATGTTCATGTATAAATAAAGTCAACAAATATACATGAAGACACCAAGATTGCCATGGTGTTGAAATACCTTCTTTACTGTGTGTACTGGTGTTTTAATAACAGCAGGGATTGGCATGCCATATTCATCCAGGGATTCATTCAATATATCTGGCTGGGTGTCGGTCGTGAACGTGTCACGTGACTCGTCTCCATCATATGCCAGGCTCTCCTCCGATGCTTTGACTAGAAGTGGCGATGGTTCCTGTTATAAAATAAAAATTTAACAATTATACTTAATTTGCTGCAACTGACCTTCACTACTTAAAATTTATATCAGTGAATGGTTGTTCTTAGGGATTTCAAAAATAAAAATATCCAAAGAAAGCAACTAACAGTATATAGTGTGCATGGGTGTACCAAATACTAGTGGTTCAAGCAGCACATAGTGGCTGCTATATTTCACCAAATCTATGAAAGAACCTGATCAATACAATTAAACTTATAAGTCAACACCATTGATATGAGATAACAAAGTCAATGATAATAGATTTTGAGGTAACAATGTCATGAGGTAACAAGACTGCTTGATTTGAGATGACATGGTTTGAGATAACAAGGGTATTGGTTTGAGTTAACAAAATCATGGCTCTAAGATAACAAGGCAATAATACTGAAGTAACAAAGCCTTTTATTTGAGTTAAAAGGCAATTGATTAGAGGTAATAAGGCCACAAACATTAGATATCAAGGCCATTGATTTGAGTTAACAAAGTCATTAACAGATAAAAAGAGAGATAACAAGAGCCGAGTTTGAGCCGGGTAATGCTCCCCGAATAGGTTTTGGACACAGGAAAGTACACCTCTTGTAGTTTCATAGTTATGTCCCTGGAAAAAGTTCAAAGTGCAATAATTCCAAAATTAAGCAAGGCAGAGTTACTGTTCTTTGCACTGCACTTCTACTCAATGAGATCTATCTACCTACAATGTCTCATCTTGATATCTCTTATAGTTTTAAAGTTATGTTTCGGACAAAGTTCAAAGTGTTACAATTAACAAAGGGCAAAAACTCCAAAATTAGGCAAAAAGAGTTATTGTTCTTATGCACTGCACATCTACCTATTGAGCTCCATTCACCTACAAAGTTTCATGTTGATATCACTTATAGTTTTAGAGTTATGTCCCGGACAAGATTTTTCTATAAGGGGAGAAAATTCAAAAACCAGACAAAAAAGAGTTATGGTTCTTTGACAATGCACAACCCGTCAATGCCCTCTACCACTGTATGAAGTTTAAACAAATTATCTCCAAGGGTTTTCAAGTTATGCTCCAGACAAGACAATGGACGTTCTCACAGGACAGTAATTATGTGGCTACTCCATTGTTCTCTCTATTGTTCTTTTTAGCCACACAAAAGAAAATAGCCACATAAAAGCATTACGGAATGAATGACATCAAAGAGAAAGAACAGTTACCTATTGTCCCTCTAGCCACATAATTACTGTCCTGTAAGTGCTGACAGACGGACGGACAGACGGACAAGGCGGCGACTATAAGCTCCCCCGAAATTTTTCGGGGGGCATAAAAAGAGCCACTGATTTGTGGAAACAAGGCCACTGTTTAGAGATAAGTTTTTTATTTGAATTTACAAGACTATCGATCTGAGGCAACAAGGGCAGTGATTTGAGGTAACAAGATCATTGATCTGAGACAACAAGGGCAGTGATTTGAGGTAACAAGATCATTGATCTGAGACAACAAGGGCAGTGATTTGAACAAGGCTATTGTTTTTTTATGTCAATCTTAATAGTCATTTTGGTCATACCTAGGCAATGTGAGGTAACATGACCATTCATTTGATGATGTGAGCTAACAAGACTGTTGATTTATGATAACAAACAATTCAATTCAAACATAGCTATATAATACCACCTTTAGAGACAGAAATATTCTCAATTCAGCATTTCATTATGACATGAAAAATAGAACAACTTTAGCAATTCATGACCTTCAAACTCTTTATGTATGAATGGTCTTTAATTCAGACTAATCTACATACAAAGAGAAACATCACCAGAAAATGAAATGTTTCAGGTAAACTTATCATTGAACAGTATATAAAGATTGATTATGTTACAATTGAAAGCTACTATAAAAATTCAACATAAATCAGCTTTAATTGGATTTATAATTGATAAAAAATTCCAAGTTCATATCAGAGAAATATAGATCTTATATATTAAATTGGCAAGATAACATGCAATGATTCCTTTACACTTGCTTACTTATTGATGAAACATGCAAATAAAACAAAACAACTAAAGACATACACAGTTTAATGTTTGTATAACCTACCTTACATTTATAAACAAGATGGTATTTTACAACATCATTTTCTAACTATCTATAAAATTTATATTACATCAAGATTTTAGTATATCAAGTCTGTGCTGTGTTTCTTAACAAATTCAGAAACACAGCCCTTTTAATGTAATTTTTTATAGGAAATCATAGGCTTTAATATCACACTGATTATTATTGTAAACGTAAAACTGCTCAAATATTGAAAAACTAATTGAGAGGAAAAAAAATGTATTTTTTATAAAGAACAAAATATAATGTGACTAGAAATCTACTATATGTTAAAAAGCGACATATTTTGTTAGATATAGATATATTTGCTGATCACTAAAGCAAAGCTTAAGGCATATATAACTTTACTGCAACATTTTAGATTATTTCCTGAGCTTTTGCTTGTTCTCTAATTTAGCTTATTTTGTCTTTTTTTCTACTGTGATCTTTTGCTTCCTTTCCAAACTTCTTCCTCTTCTCCTTTAAAGTGTAATGTTAGTTAGGTTTGTTTTTATGTGACCCAGTGCTGACCAAGATCAGCTGGCAAAATCCATGTCATCTGATGCTGTTCTGCACTGGTTGCTTTTCAGTCAGTAAAAAGTTTTGAAAATTTTCCCTAGAAAGGATGAATGGTCTTGTCCAAATTGAAAGATGGACAAGTTCATTTAATATATTTAGCATGGAAGGAGTTATTTGAGCCGTGTCACGACAAAACCAACATAGTGGGTTTGGGACCAGCATGGATCCATACCAGCCTGCGAATCCGCGCAGTCTGATCAGGATCCATGCTGTTCGCTTACAAACCCTATAACAAGTAGAAAAACTGATAGCGAACAGCATGGATCCTGATCAGACTGCGCGGATACGCAGGCTGGTCTGGATCCATGCTGGTCGCAAACGCATTACATTGGTTTTGTCATGACGCGGCTCATTTAAAGTATATCTAGACTGTAGAACTGTTCAAGACTGGACTTCACTGTACAGAACTTTCCAAAATAAACAATATGTTCACTGATGTATTACCACTCAATAAACAAAAATGACTGAGGAACAAAAAACGCAAACACCGAAAGCAATTTGGGTGGATGACAGCTTAAGCAAAGATTTCTTTACATAGTTTATCATTACTCTTTCATTTCTAATGTATTCTTTTTGCAGGTAAGCAAGCTGATTAAAACTAAAATGTAATAAAATAACTACTGAAGGGAATAGAAACTGAAGCTTGTAATTGTAGGAGGCCAAAAACTGTTGGATTTCTTTTTTATCACATTAAGTTGGCTACAAGTCATTGAATTATAATTTCGTTCACATTATGCAAATCAAAAATGTAATATTTTGGAAAAAGAAGAAACTTGAAAATATCAAAGTTAAGAAGAAGTAAAATATCAGAAATCTCTGCTTGCCTTTGTAGAAAAGGAAATTTAAACTTATCTATACCTGTTTATTAATAACATTGAATGTGTGGGCTATTTCCACCTATGGATGGAAATAAAGATACATGTATAATATTGGTTTTGCACAAATATAGCATCTTAAACACAAAACTTAAATTTTACCCCTACAGTATATTATACTTTTGTTATGGGGAGTTTATTATATACCTCTAATAGTAACATAAAACATAGTCTTATACCGTATATCAGGTTATTTTAGAGTAAAGCAAATTTCGTGATTTTGGCAAATTTTTTAGCAGTATTGCTGAACATGTTTCTATTTTTACGTGTTTATCTGCTAAAAAAAATTCATTTTATTTAATGTCTAATTTTTTTTCCAAAGGTTAATCTAGTTTTTACTTTCCTATTGGTGTATCGTAAATAGTTCAGAACTCGGTATTTCACACTTATTGTCTTGTCTATTCTTATTATTAACATATTACTGTTATACCTATGTTTTGGTATTTGTGTGCATAGTGTGAATTATTTTCATTGGATAATCAATTAATCAAACAAAATACCAGTTTGCTCACTGTGTCACTAGAAATTTTTGTTGTCCTCTTTATAAATTTTTTTAATAAAACAAGATACAGAAACACACAAATACCTTGTATTAAATTGAAGTAAATTTTAATGAATCTATATTTGCATTATACTAGCGAAAAAACCTGATATACGGTATTTAGATCTGATATATGTTGTCAATTTCATATAAACATTTCTAAAATAAGACCTGGAAACTGTAATATAAGCTTACATATGAATGCACATCTATCTTGATTATTTCATACATTACAACTTCTTACAGCTGCATCTATGATCTAGGGGTCAATTCTTTGGGGTTTTTTTCCTCTTTTTTTTAAGTACACAGCATTTTTTTTATTTGCTTAAAAGCTGTTTGTCAAGATTTTAAACCCCCTTGCTGGATGGGATCTTTTTTTAAATTTGCATATTTCTTTTACAAATTTGAAATGTTTGTAAGAAGTTTGCATGAATTGACAACAAATGTTAGATATTTTAATCACAAGATAAAACAGTAGTTGTCTGTAAGATACAAAGCTCCACTTTTTCTAATTTTCTGATAAAGTGATAAAAAGTGTCAAAACATTAACATTATCAAACTTTGTCAGCAACCTATTTAACTGGCCTTAGAGACATGTTAAATTTCATCCTAATATCCTGCTTAGTACAGCAACAATTTTTTTACTGAAGTCCCAAGTAAACAAGGGTGATAATTGGTTCACATAGCAAGTCAGGGCAATGTAACATGGTTGGTTACATGAATCATGGCACAAAACTTGACACAAAGGAAATAATACTTTTTTTCTTTTTCTTTGAAAAGTAGAGCTATAAACACAATCTGTGTAATTTGCATTAGCTGACTGAAAACATAAAAATAATACCCAAATAAAAACAAAAAAATGTTTGTTACAAAATATAGATAATTTTCTTCCAATATTTTTACTAACATTTCATTAAAAATAAAAATGTTCCTTTGCCACAAACATCAATATTCATGTGTGTAATTATAAAGAATCTATAAAGAATTTAAGATTGCTTTAAATTGAAAACTTGGTGATGTTGGTTGTGATGTTACAAATTAAATTTTTCTAAACAAGTCTGAAAAAGATAATTTTCCAAAATAAGTTACGTGATTTCATTATTTATTGTATCTATAACCCCATTTATTTCTTGCATCCTTTCCAACTACTCTAAGGAAAGTCATAAATATCCTAGACTAACATGAAATTTTTGTCATAAATTGGAAAATAAATTCCATTATTGTTACCTGGAAAACTAACACTGTAACAATTTGGTACAAAAACTATTGTAAACACTTCTAAAAGAAGAAACAACAGTCTAGAATCAAACCACTGTTATGTTATATTTACTTTCTTGCTTGTTTAACTATAAAAAGCCCTAGAACTCAACTAACATAGTAGCATAAAAGGCCATTTACATGGGATATACAAATTTCTACATGCTTAAGGGTAAAATACAGAGAGAAAAAAAAACAAGTAAGTTATTAGATTATATAAAACATACCTTAGCTGGAACAATCTGTTTACGGAAGAAGAGAACTTCATCATCTGTTACCCTTGGTGACAATGAATGTTTCTTGAAAAAATAAAAATTACATTAACTATTACATCAAATATCTCATACATTAAATCTTCAATAAACTTAGTATCTAATAAATAACAAGTAATAAAACTTGACAGCCTCTATATCACCTTATTATTCTAATTCATTTCAAAGGGGCATAAACCTGCTCTGAAAGAAATTATGCCCTTAAATTTTCATTCTTCACCACCATTTTTGAGTACTATGTCAGACATAAGAAATACCTGTATAGAATAAGCCCTGTTTTTCTCATGAATTTCCCTAACAACATGTGTACCAGCAGAAATGTCAAGTAAGTGGAAAAGTCAACATGTAATTCAAGTAATTATAAACATTTTGTAAAAATTACATAACTTAATTAGCATGTTGTACATGTATACAACAATAATACAAGAAGCTCACCTTTAGACCCTTTGACAATCTCCTGACAGTTTTCTCTACCTCATGGTATTTTGACTCACAGATATACACATCAGATTCCAACACTTCTGTAGGACGACCTGTTATAAATATATTCAATTCCTGTAGTGTTTATAACTTTATAAACATGACTTGACATTAACATATCTTAACTTTAACAGAGTGATATTACTTTGATATTTCTGACTGGATGCTTATCTTACAGTCAAACATTTGTAAAGGGCAGACTTATAAAACAAGTGCTATCTGTAAACAAACAAAATATTTTTCATCAGTTATATGGTTCAGTATTATATGTATGTAAGCTCATACAATCCGAACTATACTGGGATATTATATTTTACTTGTCTCTGGTTTTCTGTCCTACTAACACTGTAAAGGTCTTATAGTGACATTCCTGCTTTACTACTGGGAGAATTACCTTTCTAATTCAACTTTTAATTAACAATTCAACATCTTTAAGTTTATAAATATGGCATTATCTTTGACAAAGTCAAAGTTAAATATTAACATACATACTTGCAGCCTTTACATCAATCAATTGTTTGTGTGCAATCTAACTATGACATACTAGTATTCTCAGGATTTTTATTAGTATGAAACTGATTTAAGATTAAAATCTCATATGTAATTTCTATTTGTAGTTTTTGTATTGTGACAACTATCTTACTGGTACAGAAGTCCTTCACATGTAGAACACAACATCTTCCTGTAACACTATCCATGGTTCTAGCCTCCTCTACACCACATATAAACATCTCATTCTTGTAAAACAGTCTAGTAGGTGGATGTTCAATGTCACATGGTCGTATAAACAGAGGACCATAGAAATATCTCTGTTCATATTTATCTGCCCACATTCTATCTATTCTGTATATCAATGGTTTATCCATATCAGACTTTACATATACACAATCACCTAGATAGAAATAAAAATAGTTAATTAAATCATTTAAAGAATCTCTGAACAAAATATTATATCTTTTTTAGAAACTTCAGTAACTCCACAACCTAAGCTCCATTGACTTTCAGTCTAAGTTACAATTACTTCACAATCTAAATTCAATGGATAACAATCATATAGCATGTAATTAAAAACTTCATCAATTTTTAAACACATATGAATGTGTATTTGTCCCAGACAAAAAGGTCTATGCTTAATTTGCATGCTGAGAATAAGCTGATTCTTTGAAGACCAAGTTATTTTTGGTATAAGTTGTCTACAAATATTTACTCAGTAATATGTGGTAGCAGTTTGAAGTTTTCTTCTTTGCTGTAAAGTCAAATTGTATCATAGTTTGGGGACCTTTCTGTTGAAAATGTGTCAGAGTTAAATCGTATACATATACATGCACAGTGCGTTAACTGGAGTGCATGTATTAATTACCCACACTCCAGAGCATGCCCATTGATTGGTTCATTATGTCTGGGATTTACATATTGTGACAACAGAGAAAGGGATAACGATAGAAATATCATATTCAGATGCTCCTTCATTGGTTATTACTTTTTTTCTGGGGTTTCATATTGTGACAACATGGAATGTGTTTTATGTTTGACTATGATACAAAAGATACAAAAGAGATAGAACACCAAAACACCCGGCAATCTGATTAATACTCGGGGGCTATGCCCCCTCGTACAAATCATGGATAGCCTCGTGTTTCGATGCTCTTTCTATTACTAACAATACGTTTTACCTGTTGGAACAGTCACAAAAATATCGGTATTCGTAAAACCTGTCAAAATTATAGAGATTTTTAAAATTGTCTGAAAAAGTTTATTTGGAGTGAACACATGAAATAACTCACCAACTTTGTACACCCCTGTCAATGTCCTCATTTGTTCATATAATATCTGACCATCTTCATTAGGTGCTCCCACATTCACAACAACATCCTGCGTATATATATGCACAACTTATTTGTAACTCACAGTCTCATATATTTGGGTAGGATGACATTTCAAAGGCAAAACACAATTTTCAATGTTTTTCTTTACATTGACATTTGTTGCAGCAAAGAAAATTTAAATAATAACTTTTACAGTCTTAAATATAGGATAAATTCATACCAAAAATCTAACAAATTTTGTAAACACATGGTTAAACCAATACATTTATCCCTACCACAACCATTCATGTAAATTCTATTTTCATTTAAAATTCTTTCAATGATAATGAATCAAAGAAAAGACACCATACATTTCTTTCTTTATCCAGTATACTGGTATCTCCGTCATCAAACTCATCTTTGTCTTTGTCAGCAAATATGGACGCCACACGTATCGGGTGAAATGGTACATCTCGTTCTATCAACTTCAGCTCCTCACTTCTTGGTACTGACCACAGCTAAATTATATATAGTACATGATGCCACTCAGTATTATTTATGATTTATAATATTCCAAGCAATAATTGAATAACAGCTGATCCTATGGTAATCCAGTATACAATCTAAATCTTTATTTGAAACTAAATTCTTCTATTTCATTTAGAAATTCTTCTCCAAAAGCTGAGACCCGGTATCCTCTATACATAAATCTATTAATACTACATTTTTTTTATCTTAAACATATGTTCTTCCAAGAATAAACTATAATTCATACAATTAAATATATCCTAAAAAGTAACCTTCTAGTTTGCTTTTTAACAAAATACATAACTAATAGATTAATCCAGATATTTCAATCATATCTGTTCCTATATATTACCTTTATTTTCTTGAAGCTTCTTGTCTTACTGGTGTATCTGAACTCACACACATATACATCATTGTCGGCATAACCCTGGTAAAAATTACAAATATTATCATTATGATAAAGGGAAAAAACATAAACATTTCTTTTATAAATATAGGAAGCTTTTACTTATGATAAATATCAAGTATTTTTGATTTCAGGCAAAAACAGGTACCTGGATAGAACATTCAACCTTTATCAAGCAAATGAAAAAGCTATGTTACATGAAAGAATTCAATGTTTTGGCAGGGTTTGTACCCACAGTAATGAGAAGCAGGAGACTAGAAGTCAGTAACTATAACCATTTAGCCACAATGACCCCATTTCCTTACAAAGTTCCTCTTATTGTGCTTGATCATTGTATGAAGTTTTTTTTAATTCCAACCAGTACGTTTTAAGTTATGCTCTGGACAAGGAAAAGTATCAAAGGGCAATAACTCTGTAATTTGTCAAAATGGTGTTATGATTCTTGTGCACTGCACTTCCTCTTAATGTGCTTGACAACTGTATGAAGTTGTATTGAATTCCAATCAGTAATTTTCAAGTAATGGTCCAGACAAGGAAAAGTAACAAAGGGCGATAACTCTGTAATTAGTCAAGATGGAGTTATGGTTCTTGTGCACTGCACTTCCTCTAACTGTGCTTGACCATTGTATGAAATTATATTGAATTCCAACCATTTGTCTTCAAGTTATACTCCCTACAAAAAAAGCAATCGAAAAGTAACAAAGGGCAATAACTCTGTAATTACTTTAGATAGAGTTATGGTTCTTGTGCACTGCACTTCCCCTTATTGTGCTTGACAATTGTATGAAGTTGTTTTGAATTCCAATCAGTAGTTTTCAAGTTATGCTCTGGACAAGGAAAAGTAACAAAGGGCAGTAACTTTATAATTAGTCAAGATGGAGTTATGGTTCTTGTGCACTGCACTTCCTCTAACTGTGTTTGACCATTGTATGATGTTATATTGAATTCCAACCATTAGTCTACAAGTTATGGTCCGGACAAAAAAAGCAATGGAAAAGTAACAAAGGACAATAACTCTATAATTACTTTAGATAGAGTTATGGTTCTTGTGCACTGCACTACTCCTTATTGTGCATGACAATTGTATGATTCCAATCAGTGGTTTTCAAGTTATGCTCTGGACAAGGAAATGTATCAAAGGGCAGTAACTCTGTAATTAGTCAAGATAGAGTTATGGTTCTTGTGCACTGCACTTCCTCTAACTGTGCTTGACCATTGTATGAAATTATATTGAATTCCAACCATTTGTCTTCAAGTTATACTCTGGACAAAACAAGAGCGATCAGTAATCACATGTGTCGCCTCATGATGGCCAATTTCATGTTGGGACAAATTTTGTGACAGACGGACGGACAGACGGACAGTGCACAACTAGACTAACCACTTTGTACTGATCATTCCTGTAAAATTTGGATAAAATTGCACCAGTAGTTTATGAGGAGTAGTCCGGACAAGCTTTTGCGTATCTGGCAACACACAGAAAAAAAACACCTTTTTATCAAAGGGCCATAACTCGGCCAAAAATCATTCAACCGGAAAACCCGTGCAATATGCGCAAGGACTTGAGCTACAGATCAATCCTGTAAAGTTTCATTGAAAGTGCATAAGTGGTATAAGAGAAGTAGTCTGGACAAACTTTAAAAATAAAAATTATTAAAGGGCCATAACTCAAACAAAAATCATTGAACCGGAAAATGCTGACAATATGCACAACTAGACTTGGTACTGATCATTCCTGTAAAGTTTGGATGAAATTGCACCAGTAGTTTATGAGGAGTAGTCTGGACAAGCTTTTGTGTATCTGGCAACACAGAGAAAAAAACACCTTTTTATCAAAGGGCCATAACTCGGCAAAAAATCTTTCAACCAGAAAACCCGTGCAATATGCGCAAGGACTTGAGCTAAAGATCAATCCTGTAAAGTTTCATTGAAATTGCATTAGTGGTATAAGAGAAGTAGTCCGGACAAACTTTAAAATTAAAAATTATTAAAGGGCCATAACTCTGACAAAAATCATTGAACCCGAAAATGCTTACAATATGCACAACTAGACTTGGTACTGATCATTCCTGTAAAGTTTGGATGAAATTGCACCAGTAGTTTATGAGGAGTAGTCCGGACAAGTTTTGTGACAGACGGACGGACAGACGGACGGACGGACGGACAGACAGACGGACAGACAGACGACGGAGAAGTGATCCCTATATGTCGCCACTACTCCGTAGAGGCGACACAAAAAGCAATCGAAAAGTAACAAAGGGCAATAACTCTGTAATTACTTTAGATAGAGTTATGGTTCTTGTGCACTGCACTTCTCCTTATTGTGCTTGACAATAGTATGAAGTTGTTTTGAATTGCAACCAGTAGTTTTCAAGTTATGCTCCGGACAAGGAAAAGTAACAAAGGGCAATAACTCTGTAATTATGTAATTAGTCAAGATGGAGTTATGGTTCTTGTGCACTGCACTTCCTCTCAATGTGCTTGACCATTGTATGAAGTTATATTGACTTCCAACCGTTAGTTTTCAAGTTATGCTCCGGACAAGGAAAATGCAACGGACCGCTGGACCGACCAACCGACCACTGGGTGACTCCTATATACCCCCCCAAACTTCGTTTTTGGGGGTATAATTATAGAATAAAAACTATCACTGCAAAGTTTCCAAAAGTCAAATGTTACCTCTGGTTTATATTTGAAATACTCTCGGACATTCATTACAAAACATCTTCCAATGATTTGGTTTGGTGACGTGCTAGCGTAACAGTCACTCTTCAACACTTCTTTCTGTAGAAACTTTCTGGTAGCCAGGTGGAAAGTCTCATTTGGTCGGTAGAACCAGTTACCATACACCTGTTGCTGACCATCATTATCAGTGTAGATTTTCTCTATACATAATATATGGGGCTCACTGTCTGAATCTCTGAAAACATTGAAAATAATGTCACATTCTAGAACTTCTCTCTCATACAATAATATATATTGTGCCATCAATATTCCATGAAAAAATTCCCCCAAAAGATATACATCCTGCTTCATACTAAATCACCACACATATATTTTTTATATCCAAGTATGTATATATACTTGTATGCTACCATCATACTTTATGGTTACCTTAATGTAAAAAGTGCAAACAAAACATGCGAAACATTAGAGAAATAAGTAACTATGAACAATATGCATATTTGGCGTGTTTTTTTTATACAGATCTTTTTTTGGTACAGGCTATTCTTTTTGGTATAGGTGATCTTATTTGGTATAAATCATTTTAATTGGTATTTGGTAGAGATCATTTCTTTGGTAAAGGCTTTTTTACTTGGTATAGGTTATTTAGCTGAGTCAGTTTCAACCTGGAGGACAAATGCTTAATAATTTTATGTACAAAATGTATTGAAATCAATATAGATAGAAGCAGCAAGCATTCACTATGTTGGAATATGAACACTATGACCCTCCGTCTGGCATGTAGAGCTCATCATGGTGCATGGACCTGTGACGACTTTATGTGGAAGGACTTTCCTGTTTTGGACAAAGTTTAAGTTTTGTAACAAACAGAAAGTCAAACCAGACAGACCAAAATTATATTATCAAAGTATAAACTTATAAAACTTTGTAATCAACTGTAAAGTACAATGAGCACTTACATTTAAATAAAAAATAGCAGTTAGGAACATGTTATTTTGCTTCAAAATTGAATAATTTTGTATCGTTGTTATTCATTAAACTTTTAACATGGAAATGAACAACAAGTTGCAAAAGCAAACAAATAAATCATAAAGCATAAAAAAGCTAGCAAAATGAAACAAAAACGAAACAAGTAAAAACATAGCGACCAAACTTTCCATGAAATATTCTGTTGAGGTTTTTTTTCTCATGTAATGTGATACCTTAAATATTTTGTATTTCTTTTTCTTATTCTCCCCGACTTTGTTGTTTTCCTGTTTATATAGAGATATTACTTTGTTGTTTTCCTGTTTATATAGAGATATTACTTTGTTGTTTTCCTGTTTATATAGAGATATTACTTTGTTGTTTTCCTGTTTATATAGAGATATTACTTTGTTGTTTTCCTGTTTATATAGAGATATTACTTTGTTGTTTTCCTGTTTATATAGAGATATTACTTTTTTAAAGCTAATGTTGTTTTCCTGTTTATATAGAGATATTACCTTTTTTAAAGCTAATGCTGTTTTAAATATAAGATATTTACAAGTTATCAAATGTGAATCCTGAGAGGTTGTGTTCATGACAATTTTCATAAAATGTTCATTTTAAAACTGAGGTACCATAAAATAACAATCAAGTTGAAGTTACTCACAGCAAAACAGTAATTAATAATTCCATAAAAAGATCCAAAATTAAATTTTCTTTTCATTGACAAATGGATGGTAGTTATATAGATAAAGGTGAAAACTTATCACACAAACTATATTACCATTTGCTCTAATTGTTGTAGAATAAAAAGCATCAAAACAAAACTACAAATATTGCTGTTTCAAGCCAACCAAGATAAAATCATAAAATATGCTGCAAAATCATGAAGTAAGCAATTAACCTTAATTATGAATCAATTATTGTACAAACCTTGGTTCTATGTAGACAAAATCACCAACCCTGTATATCTGATCTTTGTATTTCAAACTTTCATTACCCTCTCCCTGAAATACACATCAAATACTTTACTTTATATCTTATCCTGTAGACAGATAGATGTATTTGATGTCAAACTACCTCAGCTTTAACAATCATGTATGCAGAACCTTCTCCCATGGCTGAATTGTTTACTTACCACACCTTGATATAGGATTTAACTCAAGGGGTTTGCAGAAATCATGATCACAGAGTAGAAAATCTTTTTCATTGATTTTTACATTTTTCATACATTATCAAAAATAAATCGGTCCAAGGATTATTTAGATGTTTAAAAGTGCATTTTGAAAGGTGAAAAGGCAAGTTTTTAGCATTTAATATATAAGCAATCACTATTTAACTTATAGATCTTATGTTTAGTAATCACAATATCATCCCTGTACATTGATCTCAATCTATCTGCTTACTACCTAACATTTCCACATGAAGTCTCCCATCTCCATAGTCAGTGTACTTCCATTTCCATGAAGACTGCATATAACATTAAACACAATTAAACACCACACACTGTACAATATAATCATAGATAGGTGTAGAAGTTGTGACTTACATCAGTGGATACTTGTGGAGTCTCCTCCACATCACCTGTTTTCTTCTCATCTTCAGCTTGTTCAGCCACACTCTTTGCCAACTTCTCTGCCTACAATGTTCAAACAAATCACAAATTATTAACAGCTTATTCATCTCATAAGATTCCTTTCTTTACTTTGTTAAATTTCAATTTCTGATGTAACTGACTTTTTTTTTAATTTAGTCATATACCAATAAGCCTTTACAATGATTATTTCATTGGGTTTTAGTAATTTGCTATCATGTACTGTCTTGTTTAAATCTGATAGAATATAGGAATATACAAGAGCTGTCGGTAGGACAGCATGCTCGACTATTCTTAGTGCTTGATAGTAAAAAAAATGCCTGATACAGTTACCTCCTCCTGTTTACAGGTTGGGGTCATGATGGTGAACAAGTGTGCAAAGTTTCAAAGCCAGATGTCAATGGACTTTGAAAATATTTGAACTATTACAAAAACTTTAACGTAAATTCTAAGTCGAAAAAGGGGCATAATTCTGTCAAAATGCTTGATAGAGTTACCTCCTCCTGTTTACAGGTTGGGGTCATGATGTTGAACAAGTGTGCAAAGTTTCAATGCCATATGTCAATGGACTTTGAAAATATTTGAACTATTACAAAACCTTTAACATAAATTCTAAGTCAAAAAAGGGGCATAATTCTGTCAAAATGCTTAATAGAGTTACCTCCTCCTGTCTACAGGTTGGGTCATGATGGTGAACAAGTGTGCAAAGTTTCAAAGCCATATGTCTATGGACTTTGAAAATATTTGAACTATTACAAAAACTTTAACGTAAATTCTAAGTCAAAAAAGGGGCATTATTCTGTCAAAATGCTTAATAGAGTTACCTCCTCCTGTGTAAAGGTTTGGGGTCATGATGGTGAACAAGTGTGCAAAGTTTCAAAAGCCATATGTCAATGGACTTTGAAAATATTTGAACTATTACAAAACTTTAACGTAAATTTCTAAGTCGAAAAAGGGGCATAATTCTGTCAAATACTTGATAGAGTTACCTCCTCCTGTCTACCAGGTTGGGGTCATGATGGTGAACAAGTGTGCAAAGTTTCAAAGCATATGTCAATGGACTTTGAAAATATTTGAACTATTACAAAAACTTTAACGTAAATTCTAAGTCGAAAAAGGGGCATAATTCTGTCAAAATGCTTGATAGAGTTACCTCCTCCTGTCTACAGGTTGGGGTCATGATGGTGAACAAGTGTGCAAAGTTTCAAAGCCATATGTCAATGGACTTTGAAAATATTTGAACTATTACAAAAACTTTAACATAAGTGGTTACGCCGACGCCGACGCCGACGCCGACGCCGACGCTCGGGTGACTGCAATAGCTCTACTTATTCTTATCGAATAGTCGAGCTAAAAAAGAGTGTATCATTTACCTCTACAATACTATGTATATGTTTCTCAGTAAAACTGAGGGCCGGTGACAGAAGTACTTCGCCATTTTTACACAATGCATCTCTATTCTTGATAAAGAACATCTGCATCTCTACAGTGTCTTCGTAAAGTTGTGAGTCAGAACGACTCATAGCACGAGCTCGTGAAAACACTTTAAACATATCATCCTGAAACCTGTCCATTCTACGATAACGCCCCTGAAATTATATAACAGAACTATAAAATCACCATACACTTCACAATATAATCTTGATTTATAATTTTCTTTTTTGTCTGGATGGTCTTTTTCTTCTTTTGTTGGCTTTGTTTTAATCTAAGTAACAGTAAAGAACTGTTTAAGTCATATGGTGACTGGCTATAATGGTAAAGGAAAATCCCAGATACCATTCTGTGTATAATCAATGTTCAGTTACTGCCACATGGGATGAACCACCAATCTGGTTAAGATTGTTTATTATTATTCTTGTTACTTTGATTATTTGAATAAGTCTTATACATACAGAAACAGTACACAGTATACTGTAAAAATATTATAAAAACTTTCATCTTCAGTCTCAACTTCATTCTCCATTACTCAAAATGAAGTTAAAATGCCAGAAATATATATCTTACTCTATCTAGGTTTCTCTTTATCTTGTCAAAAGACAGTGGCCTCCTGAAAACAAATATAATCATGATTCATATCTTCTTTTTATTATCATTGCAATAAAATTACAACTTAACATCTATTATGTATTTTAACATTAATGGTAAATATAAGTCAGTAACCGGTGAACTGTTTATTCTACACTTTGCTGTAAGACATTTACTATACAAGGGAGCTTAAAAAAGTTGGCAAAAACATATAAAATAGAGGCTACACCAGTAAGACCAATAGAAAGATTTTATTATAAACAGAAACTATTTCTTTATTTTTAAACATTGAATATGAGTAAGTGACTATTTTGAATCAAGAGTATGAATTAATGTAGATATGTACTCAGCATTAGGGTCCATTCCTGGATCTCGTTCTGGTAATTCTGAGAATGAGTCCGAGTAACATCTCCCTTCCTCGTCCTGATGGTTGTATGTAGCTATAAATAGATTTGTCATCATTTCCTGTACAACTGCTCGCACATCAGGAACCTCATTGGTGAAATCATCACTTAGCTCCACCTTCTTTTCTAGACACACCCTTTGTAATGTCAGGGCATCCTGAAATCAGGTGAAGGAATATGTTAAATATGTAAATATTTCATCTTTGATTACTTTCCTGGGATAGGGAAAATAGAATATGTTAAGTGGCAAAAATTTACACACATTTTTACTTTAAAATAAAGAATTTAGGCTTTCTAAAAACACTAATATTTCTAATATGACAACAACTGTTGAAATTGTAATTAAAGGTAAATAAGGTCATTCACAGAGTAAATGTAAATATTTCTCCATATAAACAGAAAATTTAGATACAGGGATATTATATATGAAATTTGTATGGCAAAGAATGAAATAGATAGCTAGTTGAAGATACAGAAATGAAATAAAACAGGTAAAGGAGAAGAAACTGGAAATGTGGATGGCAAAGACATTAGCCAAACTATGTATAAAAACTTGCTAATAAATGCTGACATTACCTTATATATGAGAGAATCCGGCTCATTATATTTACATGCGTTGTCAAACATTTGAACAAAGTCAGCAACCATATCCTCCATGGACTCATAACGTTTTAACAACATCTTCTGAGATATACTTGACATGTCCATCGGCTTCTTAATTACTTCATAATAGTCCGGGTAATCCTTAAATATGAACAATTAGTCATTAAGTTTACAACAATTAATTAGCAAGCAACATAACACCAAGTTATAAAGTCACTTTTCAAAAAATAAAGTCTCCAAATTTAATTCTTCAATACTGTTCAAAAAATCATATTGAAGAGAGAATCTTAAAGAATCAATTAGTTGATGATACAAAAACAAAAGAAGACTATATGTTGTCGCTAGTTTCAGCAAAGAATCAACAACTAAAGGATAAATGGAGAAAAATATCTACAGTACTTACAGTCTTTGCTGGAACTTTCATGAATGGACTTGACAGAGTTCTTCCCCTTGTATCTTGATAATCTCTGATTGATTCGTAAAGTTCTTGAAGTCTTGATGCCAAAGTTGTTGGTGCAGGACCTTTACGTGTCTTCCTGTAAACAAGATATAAAATTATATATTTATATATTTTGAGCTTCTCTAGCAAATCTAATCTTACTTTGAAGTATAAATAAGATTTCTTAACCAACATACTGACAATTTCCTTTTTTCATTAATAATCAGAAAGATTCTACACAAGGCTTTAAGCAATTTCTAAGGTATCACTTAATTCCTAAATATATATTCTACATATATATTTCAACATTTCCACAAATTATTCAAGAACTAATGGGGCACAACAATTTACAGTAGGTTTTTCCTATATACTGAACTTCTACAAATAATAGCAAAACAATCTTCTCCATGATACAAGCTCAATGTCGCATTGTATAATAAGATAATTTAAAAAAAATTCAATTTAAGACAAAAATCTTTTTTTTTTCAACATCTTTGGATGAAAGATTACTTTACAAAAGTGACCAACATAAATAAGAACAAACATCTATAGAACAATAACACATCAACTTACGATTTGCCTGGTCTAGGTGTACCAGCAGCTTGGTTTATAACTCGCCATTTAGCTTTGAGAGCCTTCTCCAGGGTGATAGCATCCGTATAAACCTGGGAACCTTCCTCATTATAATGTCGAGCATTCTTAAACATCAGGTCAAAGTCTGACATCAGGTTATATTCTGATGGATACTGAAACATATAAAACAACATTCTACATAACTTATCCTTTAGTCTCCCATGGTCAACAACTATTCTCTGAAATTTAAGGCTTAAGTATGATTTAGTAAGAATATTTCAGCCATATATCTGTTATATTAGCTATTTTTTCAGATTGTTCCGGAATAGAGTTACAGAACATTTGCCAAAAAATAACGAACCAGGTCAGAATCAAATTTAATAATCCTCAGGTATGTTGCTTTTATATATTGAACTAAATGGACATAGCCAATAGTTAAGTGTATTCGAGTTTCTGTTATGACTTGGAATTTTGCACTAAAGACAATTCCATAATTTACCTACCCAAACCAGCTATGAAAATAAGTGGAATATCATAAACATTGTATAAGACTAAATCATTTTCTTGTACATATGTATTGGACGTCTTACCTTATTTCCTTTGATCTTGCCTTCAATTATACTAAGGTCAATAGGATCTGTTATAACCTTATAATAGTCAGGATAATCCTTCTTTGATGGTAGATACATAAATATCTGACGTAACAATCTACCTGTGCTATCCTAAAACAGACAACAACAACAACATATCAGTCACGATCAGCTACAAAACAAACCTAATGTAATTGTACGAGACTTCAAAGTTAATAGTTAAAAAGAGACTTAAACCGCATCATTATTTTTAGCACAAGTTTACACTCTTAGAAAGATGGACTGCTAGGCCATAATACTCATTATATGGTACTGACAAGCTAGTGTTCATGGAATTACCTGTGTCTTCACATCTTAATAACTACTTCTCCTGGAATTCCAAGCAAAAAAAACTAATATTTTAGAAATTATTTCCTCAGCCAAATTGTCACTGAGACATAGTTTCTGTATGATTCAGAGTCACTTTAATGCTCTCCCAACAAAGCAACCCAACATTACTTATTTCCAATTTACTACAAACACTTAGCTCTAAAGTCAATTTGAACCACATAATCTTTACAACAAAATTGTATCATCCTGTAATAGGAAAGTAGAACTTACAGCATAATCATACACTGATTTATACAATGACATTAATCTCTTTCTGAGAAGTTCATCAGCATCAAATGTAGACTTCTTTGGTGGTCCACGTTTCTTTTCAAGTTCCACCACTGGTGTCAAACTCTTTTTTATCTTTTTACTGGCCACATCCTCATCATAGGATTTCTGTAAAAATAGAAATTGGTGTTATATAAAAATTATACATGTAAAAACTCTCAAACATATATTTATTGTTTACAAATGGGAACATGGTAGGACCAATTCACAATTTTACATACTATTTCTTATTTTTGATATTCAATTATTCAAGTATTAATTACTTCAGAAGAAAAAAAATCTTTTTCTCCTAAATGCAATATTTATTTGGTAATTAAATCAAAATTTACATTTCAACAAATAAATGGGAAGTTTTTTTTACTGAATAAGTAAAAAAGCCAAATAATACCACAGAAAATCACCACAGTCTCTATTGTTTATCTACATGTATTACACATACATTCAACAATTCCCAACCTTTACCCTTAACCTGCTGAGTATCTTAAGCAGACTTGTCCAACTCTACATTTCTGAGCTCTCCATTATCAATTTTAGGGATATAAAGACGTAAACTTGAAAGTTATTCAGGCTGGTCAGATTGCATGGACGTACAGGCTAGGTTAGCTATATACATGTAGTACAGGCCAGACTCGCTATATATATGTCAGAGTAAAGGCTAATTAGTGATCATATTCAGTGCCAGCAGGGTAAAGGTTATATAGTCAATATTTCTATATATCATTATAAACTACAGAAAAGCAGCCATTGAAGCAAAAATGCTGAAAGATTTCTGATAAAATATAATGTTCAATCAAGCTTATAAAATTTTAGTCATAATAACCAACAATATTATTGTTACACAATTACAAATACAAATCATTATACACTTACTTATATGAAAAACTAAAGGATTAAACTGAAACCAGAGCATGGGTCCTATGGAGTAATTCCAACAGAATTATTAGAAAGAATCAAGGTTTCTAGGCAACACTTCTAATTAAGTGAGATGTATAAGCATTGCCTTGAATTCACAAGCTTTAGAAACTAAGTATACTTATCCCACTCACATTTGTATAAGCAGAAGTAAAACAAAAGTTGACTCTTCACTTTGTTTTCAGTGCTAGATAATTAATAAGATAATATTATGTCATTTTGACATTTGACCTTTTGACCCAAAAAAAACCTATGGCAGGTAGGACTTATCATGGAGCATGTACATACAAAGTTAAAATTTCCTCAGTCAATGCACTTGGATTTAATGGCCAGTTTTATGGGGGTTTTTATAACAGGTCACAGTGACCTTGGCCTTTTCACTTGAAAATGGATGTGGCGGATAGAATTCACAAAGGTGCCTCCACATATAATGGTTCAATAAAATTGTTTTGATAGTATTTAAAACCAAACTAGAACTCCGCGAGTTGGATGTGTCGCCTTGTGAACAATATAGTTTAAGAGAAATGGCAAAGACAAAATTGAAATTTGAAAATCAACAAAGGGCAATAACTCAAAAAATAAGAAATGCAGATCAGCAGTTTCTGTGCACTGCACTTCTTATCGATAAGATCTATCATCCTATCAAGTTTCAAGTCTAAAGCTTTTATAATTTATGAGAAATGGCCTGGACAAAAATAAAGTATGAAAATTAACAAAGGGCAATAACTCAAAAAATAAGAAATGCAGATCAGCAGTTTCTGTGCACTGCACTTCTTATCAATAAGATCTATCATCCTATTAAGTTTCAAGTCTAAAGCTTTTATAAATGGCCCGGACAAAAATAAAGTATGAAAATTAACAAAGGGCAATAACTCAAAAAATAAGAAATGCAGAGTACCAGTTCTTGGGCATTGCACTTCTTCTTAATGAGATCTATCATCCTATGAAGTTTCATGTCCATAGCTTTTATACTTTAGGAGAAAAGGCCTGGACAAAAAATAAAGTATGATAATTAACAAAGGGCAATAACTCAAAAAATAGGAAATGCAGAGTACCAGTTCTTGTGCACTGCACTTTTTCTTAATGAGATCTATCATCCTTTGAAGTTTCAAGTCCATAGATATTATACTTCAGGAGAAATGGCCCGGACAAAAGTAAAGTATGAAAATAAACAAAGGGCAATAACTCATAAAATAAGAAGTACAGAGTACCGGTTCTTGTGCACTGCACTTCGGGTCATTATGAGAAGCATGCATACCAAGTTTGAAGTCAATCCGACTTATAATGACTGACTTATGCTCCGGACAAGCTTTAGGGGACGCCGACAACGACGACGACACCGACAACGAAGCCGCCGACAAAAGTAACCCCTATATGTTGCCTTTTTCAAGGCGACACAAAAAGGGCTAGCCAATGCTGGGACCAACACTGATGAGTGAGTAGGTCATGATAAAACATGTTCAAATAGAAACAATCATGTAAAATAAAGAATCTGGAAAAAATCTACATGTATTTCCAATTTTAATCAAGTTTAAAAGCTAACTTATCAAAAACCAATCATAGAGTAAGAAATGTCAGTTTTCCTATATATGCTATAATTATAAAATATTTTTGTTAATCATTGTTAATGACTACACATTCAACATCATAGTTCAATAGACAAACAGGAGTAATTTACCAAACATTAAATAAAATTTCTAATTTGTGTTTTTTTTCATGTTCTCATGTTAATGCAAAATGCACAAAAATACCAAATATATACATGTATCTGAATGAGTATTTGATCTATAATAAACCATATGTTATTTCAATAAAATAATGTTTTCAATGAATAGACTCAAGATTACAGGATTCAATAATCATTAAACTAACTTCTCAATTTCCATAAAAGAAATAAAATCATGTAACTTAGACCGATTATTTCAAATATTAATTAAGGAAGGTGTTCATACAACACATGTCATCTTTTACTATATATTAAATTTTATAAACTTTTATACATTGCCTATTTAAGAGATTCAATAAAATACAAACCAGAAAATAAGTTAATGATTAGTCATTGTATATGAAACATTTTCTGTTTACAAATATATATATTATCATTTAGTAAGGTATATAAATTCTGTAACTGCTTCTAGTTCAGTATTAGTGTAAAATATTAATATAGTGTTCACTCTAAGCAATCTGTATTTAAGCTTCAATAACACAGTATAACCCTTCGGGCAAAAACTTTACATTAACACCATAAGAATTCATGAAACCTATTGTAGACAAAATTAATTACTGTTGTGTTCCTTAATCATACTGAACTCATCTATGATCTAATTATCAATAAATATTTTCATCACCAAAACAGATCAAATCTATTTTGTAAATAAGCAACAGTATAATACAGATTAACAAACCATTGAAGCAGAGAAGTCATCTGGAGTAGCAAAAGTTATTGTTTCCTCAAACGCCTTTTCTACATATCGATTTCAAATGATTACTCAACCCAATTAAAGTTTTATCATGTTTTAAACACAAAAGAAACACAAGAAGTTATTTAAAATTCTTATGCCCTGTATCCCATTGTTCCTTTCAGTACAAAACTAAATCCCAATTTCTTAGAGCACAAAAATGTGTAACAAAACTAGGCATTATGTCATTTTAGTACATTATTACATATTACAAAAGTGATCGTGTAAAGAAGCAGTTACAAAAATATATATTAAAATCATAATGATAAGTTTGATAGTGCACACAGACAGACAGATAAACAGACACACACAGAAAATATCAAAGCTTACATGTGGTTCATCCTGGTTCTTAAAACATGCAACAATAACAACAACAATATTATATTCAACACAAGTCATTCATACACAGTTTATCCCACTGAACATTTATAAACTGCATTATACATGTTGCTGCCTTTATTTAGTACATTTATGTACATCTGTATCATATCTAGTCACATTCAGTCTGTCAAATTAAAAAGAAAAACCAGGATACTTTATGCCTCAGGCATTACCAAGCATCAGCTTATACAGAACTATCCATATCCCTTTAGTTATCTGCATAGATCTCATAAATAAAGGAATAACAATAGTAAGTAATCAAATCTGCTACATAGAGGTGCAAGTAAATACATGTACATGTATAAGTAAATGAACAGTTATCACAATCTTACTATCTTCACAACTTAATCAGTAATGTTTGCTGCAATACAATTTATATATATATTTTTTTTTTTTGGTGACTTTCCATCTTAACTGGTTGACAAAAGACCTCAGCTACTGTCCATGCATTATTTCATGCATCAGCAGGCACCTGAGTAAAACCACCAACATTCCATAAGCAAGCTTGATAGCTTCCTCACATAAAAGAATGGACAGATTTGAACCCACAGCTGTGGCAAGTGGTTTGAAATCAATGAACTTGACCACTGAGCCATGGACGCCCAAATAAAGAGAATAATTCAAAGCAAACTTTCAACTGAAACTTATATATAGTTTCATATAAATAAGCATTTTCTAAATACATTATGTTTAATTTTGTATCTTAATCTATAATGATTAAAAACTTGACTTAAATGAAAAACCAAAATTTCTGCCAGAAACCACATATATACCTACAATGTAATCCCCTTTTTTATATCCATTAACACATCTATAAACGTTTCTAATGAACTAAAACCCTTGCTACTGTTATGTCATCTTTCCAACAAAATATCAGAAAATTTTAGGCAACAGTTATCTATTTTTGTCCCACAGAAAAAGATACTATTCATATCCTTCTACTCTTCTGGTTTTTTAGAACTGTTTATTTTTGTATATAAAATTCTATATATAGAATACAACATACATACATGCATATCATTCACCAATACAACACCATATCAACATTCCTGTATCATTTGTTACTTACTAAAACACTGTCATAATATACATATAGTCATAAAATAGGTTTACTACACAAATTACCTCCCTTCAGTAGTAATGATAATAGTCCAAACAATATTTCCAGTAATTTCAACTTAATATCAATCACCAAATAATTGGGGTTTTTTTTGTTGTTTTTTTTTTAAATCATTCTTAAGAAATTATTCATATTTAAATAGATACAATAATCTGTTTCAATAACAAGATTAGGGGCTTTAATGCATTTAGCTACAATATGTGTCTTAATTTTGAAAAAAAAAACAATGCACACAAATGACACTTACAAATAAAATTTATCACTTAGTATTTTTTTTAACAATCTTGATTCATGATTCAATGGCTTTTTAAAATCATATGTTGGTCAATAGTGTATAAAATCACATCTACATAGTTTATATAAAATAAACAATCAATGTATGTTTCTTTAAATTAATTTTTTTCTCTGTCTATCCCAGTCATGGTTTTAGACAGATGAATGTTTCATTTATTTAAACCTTATATGATAACTAAATTCCAATATATTTCCCATGCTTTATACAGGGTATAAACTGTACCATTTTCTACCAAAGGGAGGTAAACAATATTCTCTATCTATCTGTATAAAGGAATAAAACTAAAAAGTACAATGCCACTGTGGATCGTTACAGAGTCCAAAAATAATAAGGTGAGAAAATAATCAACAGTTTTTATTACAAAAAAGCAACTAAAAACACATCAAGAAGCGGTAAAAATAAGATTTATCTCCCTTTCTTCTACTCACCAACATAGGAAATTCAAAATGGATGCCTAATTCCGGTATGGACATTTCCTATAGAGGATTTATTACAGTATGAATATTTTATAAAACTTAATAATTATACTTTTTATACAAGCAGCATACACAAAATGTAAACTTATAAATTCTTAATTGTTAAAACTAAACTTCGCTACAAGTGGCAATTCTTGTTAACATATGCACCTAAAGGTATAAAACAAACTTTAACAAGCAATTATCATAGTATTGCAAGCAATCCATAAGTCCCCTACCGGTAAGAGCCCAAGCAACATTTTGAAGGGCCATTGGCCATTCACTTAGGTTCCTAATTTCTTGAAAAAGTTCTTTAAAAGTGATCACAGGAAACAGTTTTTATGTTCAGACAGACAGACTGAAGGACACTCTAAAGTTATTTTTTAAACATCCCTGTTATCAAAATATAACATTTTTAAAATCCTATCATGATTGAAGAAGTTGGAGTAAAAATTACCAATTTCTCAAAAAAAAGTTTAAGTTCAAAAGGGGCATAATTCTGGAAATAGTCTTGCTAGAGTATTGAACACTCACAAATGTTGAGTGATAATAAGAAACATTTATATGAAGTTTGAAGTAGATACATTCAGAAAAAGAAGTTATTAAAAAAAACAATGTTTTTTTCATGAAAATTTTAAGTTCAAGGGAGGTAATTCTGATAAATTTTGTGCTAGAGTTGTAAACCTTGTCACATATGATGTGGTTGATGACAAGCAACTTATATTTAAAGTTTGAAAGAAAATACTTTAAGAAATAAAGAACTTATAGTGAAAAAAACTTAAAAACTAGAATCAGAAATCTTGAAATTCAGTCTATTTGTTGCCATAGCAACCAGAATTTTCAACATAGGAAGATAAGGAAAGGATGTGCATAATTTCCATACTGCCATCTACCCATATGTCAAGTTTCATAAACATATATTTTCAGTACTTTTTGTGTTATCACTGGATCCAGGTTATTTGTAAAATTTGCCATATTTTTCAGTCTATTTGTTGCCATAGCAACCAGAATTTTCAACATAGGAAGAAAAGAAAAAGACGTGCATAATCTCCATACTGCCATCTATCCATATATCAAGTTTCATAAAAATATTTTCAGTACTTTTTGCGTAATCGCGGGATCCAGATTATGTGTAAAATTTGCCATATTTTCAGTCTATTTGTTGCCATAGCAACCAGAATTTTCAACTTAGGAAGAAAAGAAAAAGACGTGCATAATCTCCATACTGCCAGCTATCCATATATCAAGTTTCATTAAAATATTTTCAGTACTTTTTGCGTAATCGCGGGATCCAGATTATGTGTAAAATTTGCCATATTTTCAGTCTATTTGTTGCCATAGCAACCAGAATTTTCAACTTAGGAAGAAAAGAAAAAGACGTGCATAATCTCCATACTGCCAGCTATCCATATATCAAGTTTCATTAAAATATTTTCAGTACTTTTTGCGTTATCGCGGGATCCAGTTTTGTGGACGGACGGACTGACGGACGGACAGACGGACAGACGGACGGAGGGTAAACCTAAAGTCCCCTCCGGTAAACCGGTAGGGGACTAATAATATCTAAATAAAACAAGATATGACCCTGACATAACAGTATCATAATATACAAGTAATTCAAATATTGATATTTGTTTTTTGTTTTTTTTCCCTTATTTCCTTTACCTTTTTTTGCATTACATTCATGATTGTACGCTCACACAACTAAATTTATCAATTTAATAATCAGCATAACCACTTTTTCTTTAAACACAACAATTAAAATATACATCATTACTTTACTGACATCATTCATGTTGTTGAGACACAATCATAAAGAAATCATACACAATCTCAGTAATATGCCACAAAACATCAAACCTTAACATTTAAACACCAATACACACTACACTGTGCTACATTCAAACTTTATAACCAGCTATAAACTTACTATTTGTTAAATATACTTAGGTGAAAAATGTTTCTACAGAGGTGATCTTATTTAAACTTAAAAGGTATTGGACCCATAAAACAGAAACAAAACTTTCAGTCAAATCAAATGTTACGTACAGTTTTTTTTTATTATACAATTCAAAATACACAGAGCTTCATTTAAACTGGACTCTTTAACAATTTTAAAATCTGTTTAAACAACTGACAATATGGTATGAGTATATGTATTTAGGAATAAACTAGACATACAAGCAAAATGGTTTATGATTTGACTGATATCCTAACTTATTTCCTGATAATCTGCAGAAAAAAAATACCATAAACTACCTTAACATTTTACGAAAAACAGTTGATGTATTTAACTATTCACAACTATGTTGAAAATCGATTTATAATAGATTATATTCTATTATACTAATGATCAATTATATAGCTTCTGTGATCAAAAGAATGTTACTATCAACTCTTAAAAAAGATAGCCAAACATCATCATGAGTCCATTACCTTAGTCTATGATAATTGAAAGCTGTATAAAAATTCTACAATTATCATTATCAGCATTGCTAATTAAAGAAGCTGCATTACTTTTTGAAATTAACTTAATGCATTTTTTTAAAAAACACTTGCTTATAAATAAAGCAAACTACATTTATATCTAATGTAAAGCACTCATTAAGTAGAGCATGTATAAGAAGCTTTTATTAACACAACTTTTACTAAGAAGTGAAACTACATGACTCATCTCTACCAGTGACTAACATGTAGTTTATACAGTAGGCACAAGCCTCCTACCACCATACACCTAGCACAAGGGTTTCAAGTCTATTTGATAAAAAAATATTTGTCCCCTATCAACAATCCATGAAAACCCAGCATACAGACTAGTATAAAGCCCATCACAGTCTTATTGTTTAACATGAAACCAAACAAAAAACCCATGAAAACCATATCAAGTTAGTATCTTCATGATATACTAGAGGTGGAGAGAAAAAAAGCTTGTCAAAGTACATCATGAAAATAATAAAGTTATGATATAACTTACCTTATATCCAAACTTTTCCAATTCTTTCTTTTTCTCTCTCATCACCTTCTGTAGCAAGCAAGAATTCTGGGAAGGGAAAATATCTCATGATACAGTTATATAATTACTACTTCAGTATTAACAGGTCAAAATTCTCCCACCGCTTACAGCATGACATCATAAGAGGCAGCATGGCTGAGTGGTTAATGTTTTAAATTTAAAAACCCCAAGGTTTTTTTTGGGCCCCATGTGGGTTAAAAACTCCGGGCCCCAACCCAGTTTTTTTCCTTTTGGGGCCAAAAATTTTAAACCATTTATTTTTTAGTCCCTTTTTGGTTCAAGAACGCTTTAAAATAGTTTTTCCCAATTTAAGCTTTTTTAAATTCAATAAAAACCTTAAAAATAAATATGACAGCAGTTTAATTTAAAAAAATTTTTAAAATTTGTGACATCGGGCCTAACAAGCCCCCTTTTTAAACCCCTATTCGTACAATTTGTTGTTTTTTGCTTTAGTTTAAGAAAAAACCCCCATATTCCCTTTCAGGGATACTAATTATAAACCCCTTTTGCCAGTTCATCACAATTGATTCTGCCCATGTGACCAGTGCAGACCAGCACTAGTGCTATTACATCAGTATATATTTAAACAAGAGCTGTCGGTAGGACAGCAACGCTCGACTATTCTTAGTGCTTGATAGTAAAAAAAAATGCTTGATACAATTACCTCCCTCCTGTTTACAGGTTGGGTAATGATGGTGAACAAGTGTGCAAAGTTTCAAAGCCATATGTCAATGGACTTTGAAAATATTTGAACTATTACAAAAACTTTAACGTAAATTCTAAGTCGAAAAAGGGGCATAATTCTGTCAAAATGCTTGATACAGTTACCTCCTCCTGTTTACAGGTTGGGGTCATGATGGTGAACAAGTGTGCAAAGTTTCAAAGCCATATGTCAATGGACTTTGAAAATATTTGAACATTACAAAAACTTTAACGTAAATTCTAAGTCGAAAAAGGGGCATAATTCTGTCAAAATTCTTGATACAGTTACCTCCTCCTGTCTACCGGTTGGGGTCATGATGGTGAACAAGTGTGCAAAGTTTCAAAGCCATATGTCAATGGACTTTGAAAAATATTTGAACTATTACAAAAACTTTAACGTAAATTCTAAGTCGAAAAAGGGGCATAATTCTGTCAAAATGCTTGATACAGTTACCTCCTCCTGTCTACAGGTTGGGGTCATGATGGTGAACAAGTGTGCAAAGTTTCAAAGCCATATGTCAATGGACTTTGAAAATATTTGAACTATTACAAAAACTTTAACATAAGTGGTTACGCCGACGGCGGACACCAACGCCG
The DNA here is from genome assembly GCF_026571515.1 of Ruditapes philippinarum. Taxonomy (NCBI): domain Eukaryota; kingdom Metazoa; phylum Mollusca; class Bivalvia; order Venerida; family Veneridae; genus Ruditapes; species Ruditapes philippinarum. The sequence goes on along the minus strand of NW_026864462.1, from coordinate 85,833 downwards.
ACGCCGACGCTCGGTGACTACAATAGCTCTACTTATTCTTATTGAATAGTCGAGCTAAAAAAAAATCCTTAAAAATGTACAGATCGAAAGATGGACATATCCGAGTTAACATACATAACATTAACAGTTTTAAAATTATTGAAATATGTAAGTTCCTATCATAATGCATCAAATAGATTATAATCCTCATGTAAACAACTAAAAACACCATTTTCAAAGAGTGAAAAATTGGTTCTAACATTCTATATGATAAACCTGTGTATATCATTTACCTTAAATATAATAGACTCATCAGCATTGTATCTTTTAGCATTCTCAAACACTAGATTAAGATCAGCATACAAATCATCTAACCCAGCATAACCACCAGTCTGTAATACAACAAATTCTAGTTTATAATAATATATAAATATAGTACAGTTTTTAAAATATACAAAAAAATGTGTTAAAGTGTTTAACATTGCATTACTAAATTTGATAAAATATTACATTTCTTTTTTCTTTTCTACATCCAGAGTTCACCTTTGTGAAGAGATTTGTTTTCAATTTTGTAAAAATAATCTCAACATTTGCAGACATGACAATTTTTCATCCCATTAATCTGTCACTATTTATTTCAAATTGTGGGGCAAACAATCTAACTTTCAGTAGAGCTAAGTTATAAGCAAGGGAATGGATATTATGTTATCTTTCATATTCCCTCCTTAAGTAAAGCATTACTGATAAGGTCTTGTAACCATGAGTTAGTGAGTTTAAAACACAACCCTGTACTGTTTTCCTTAATGATATGGTGAAAGACAATATCTCTACCACTTATAACACTGATTCAAGTGAAAAGATAGCACTTACTCATTGCAAAACATGGAAGTGGTTATAGCAACTGTGTAGCAAATTTATGTAATATTGTTGCAGTAGGATAAGCAAATAACCATTTACCTTCAGTTTTTTCTGAACATTTATAATAGAAAGTGGTTTCTTAATCTCTTCATAGTAATCAGGATAGTATCTGAAAATATAAATCATTATCATTATTATTAAAGTCATCATCATCACATAAATTGATAACTGATGGACTTTGTATAGACAAATATTTACAGTGACTCAGGGGTTGATTAAAAATTAATTGAAAAACCGGGGGTATTGCTTGTAACTCCCTTCAGAAAAAAGTAAACAACCAATTACTTCAATTAATATTAAAATCCAAATTGATAGTTTTGTTATAAATAACTCTTGGTTATAAAATATATCTCTTAATGAAAAAAAACATTTTCAATGATACCTATAAGTAAAAAACAGTTGTGCCCTCTTAATAGTAAAAATTAAACAACAATAATATCATACTTTCTTTATTCCATAAGAGTATATTTTAGTAAAAACTCTATGCTTGAAAAGTTTACAAGTCTTGGTCAGTTGAGTTATGATTCTGAAGTCATGTAGAGTGGACTTACGAGAAATACCTTTCAGTAAAATAAATTTAATAAATAAAACGTGCAAATAAAAATCTCAAATTCCAAAATTGCACCCAATACCAAAGACAGAGAACATTTAGGCCTCAATTAAGGACAAACCCCTCTTGCCTAGGAAGTTTTCATGTACGGATTCAATGAATTTTCAAGCCGTCTGGTTGTAAGTATAGTTTTTGACCACATTAAAACAGATGCCACATGGGTTCTCGCTTCCTCATGAGAACATCACTGCGTCTCAGCAACCCAGAATCCTCCTTCGTACTCCATTATATACTGTCGGATTCAATTGGTTTCAGGATACTCCAGGGCAAGCCAAACTGTGCTGGTGGGTTTCTGAACATTTGGTAGTGGCCACGAGTCCTGGAAAAAAGATCTCTTTTCTTGGTATATGACCGTACATTTTTACTTGAATGTTCCTAATAAAATGTCAATTTCCCCCAAAACCCAAAGTGGCTTTCTGAAAGGGGAAAAAATACGCGCGTTAAATTAGAAAGGGGAAAAATTTTAATTCAATACAAAAAAAAAAAAATTGAATGAAATTTTATAAAATTTTTCAAATTTCAGTTTCAATTCCAGCAGAGGCTATCTATAGGGAGAGCTTTCTGTCTTCTTGCTGCTCTCGTGAAGAATGTGTGCAGGGCATTTTAGGGGAAAATATTAGCATTTTCAGGGGAAAATATACCTATTTTCGACTAGGGGAAACAGCCTTTATTTCTGGCTGTAAAAAATACAGGTTTGGAAAAATTCTTACTGGACACTTATATGACATTGGTTTGATTTTCCTGAAGGATTAAGTTATACAAATTATTAATGATTAAGTTCAAAACATTAAAATTTATAATCACTTCAAATTATTTAAAAGAACATTTGCATGATAAAATTACATTTTATATTAGCTTATAATAATTTTATATTGGCTGCCAGTACAGACCAAAAGATCTGGCTCATTGTAAGGTATACAGCTGTAACAAGGCTATGATGATTTGCCATCAATTCCTGTCTATAATAACAGGCAGTGGTCTATTCTTTTTCTTCCATAAAGAAAGAAATTGCAAAATCTAATATATCTTTTAGCACTTTTTTCCTATTTATATACAGCAGAGCATAAAATTACAACTTCATTTATAGATGATAGTGGCAAAATATCGTAGTCCTAAGCATGTACAATTCATTCATAGAAAAATATGGTAATAACATCATTAACAAGCACAAAACTTGTCTGATTACATGAGCTTAAATGGCATTTATTTGTACATAACATAAAAACAAACAAACATAATAAAACTAAATAAATGGTAATTTGAACCAAACAAACCAAACATTTTGCCAAATTAACAATGGGAGTTCATTTTAAAAGTTTACCAGTTTAACTAAAATATTGTCTAAGTTCAATCAAAAGTGTTTGCTTCTTAAACAGAAAACTTTTATACAATTTACATGTATTAACTTTTTTAGGGTAAACTTTTTAAATGTGTTACTCTCATATTTGTTCATAAAACTGGAAAGAAAAGCAACATTGGATACCTCTTTTTCTTCTTAGTTTTTTTTTTCCTTTTTAAAAATTTTTTTTTGGGAATTTTTCTAAACCCTTTAAAAAAGGCTTTTGATAATTTAAATTATAACAGGGTTTTTTTTTCCTGAATAACGGGTTTTTATAGGCTTTTCTGAAAGTACTTTTTAAAATGAAAAATTTGGCCCTTTTTTCCAAAAAGTCTAACGTGCTAAGAAAAAGGGAATTTAAAAAAGAAAAAAACCCCAAAAACCCAAAAATTAAAAAAAAAATTTAAACCCACAAAATTTTTTCCCTTTTTTTTTAAAAAGTTTTTAAAGCATTAAAAGCAATATTTAAAAATTTTAAAAAGCAAACCCCCTCAAAACCATTTTATTTAAAATATATGAATTGTATTTTTAAAACTTTTTAATAAAAATTTTCCCCCCTTAACCCCTGACATTAAACTAGACCTGGATTAAGTTTTTCCAAATGAGTTTTAGATTTTAAAATGTATGTTATTTTGGGAAACCCCTTCCCAAGGTTTTTAAAGGTATGCATTTCGGGCCCTTTACAAGCCCTTAAATTTAAAAAAAGGGGCCACAAAGATGTTTAATAACAATTTTAGAAAAAAAAGGTTTTTCCAAAAAGAAAAAATTTTGTAAATTACACTGATGTATTTCAAGTGATACCTTCTCACAATTATGTATATCATACCTGTGTCTCTCTGTGGATTTAGCATTAGATTTCCTATGCTCAACCTCTTTCTTCTTTAAGTCAAATACTTTCTTCAGTGTACAGGCATCCTAGTAAAACAAAACATGTTTAATAAAAACTTCTATCAGAAATATTTTTAAGAAAACATACTATGAATAAAGAACAGATTCTGCATGGACTTTATACTCGTATTTGAGGAAGAAATTGACATTCACTATTTCAGCACTTCTTAGTATATTACTTTTGTTTTAATTTGCTAGGTTTCGGGAAACTCACTATATAAAGGTCTTACTGCCACTGTACAGTTTATCTAATGCAACAAAAGCCAAGTAGTGACAGTTTACCAACAGATTTTGGTCTTCATTTTTAAAGAGATTTCAATTGACAGAAAACGGCTCCCACATTTGATATATCATGTGGAAAAACTCGCAGCTGCCAGCAGAACCTCAACTATTTTAAAGATATCCAATAACATTTCAAACATATATGAATTAACAATAGCAATAATCTAGTCATCAAATTTATTTTATTCCGTGGTATACCTTATATATAAGTGATTTAGGTTCATTAAATGTTTTGGCATTGTGAACCATCAGTCCTATATCTCTGTCCATCTCATCAAAACTTCTGTATTCATTGTCCTGAATCTTCTTAGCAATCATCTTTAAATCAATTGGCTCCTTTATAACATCATAGTAGTTGGGGTACAGCTGAAAAATATAAAGTTAATACTTGAAAACAACACATCAGTAATTTTACTCGTGTTTTTTTTCCGCCTCATTAACAGCTATAAATGTATGAGTATGTAATAAAGTAATGTTTAACTCTTGTCATTTTTTATATTTTTTCTAGTTCCTACCTTATGAATCATAATTTTAATCTTCAAACACCTCAATTTATAATCAAGAAAATTCACAAATATTAACTTTTACAGTGCCTGCAAATCAATTCAGTGCCCCTTCATTATCCTGGAAGTAAACAATTTTTTCTGTTGTCCCCAGAAGATTAAGGATAGAAACAACTAATAATTCCTTGTCAAATGATTATTCCTTGTAAAGCAATAAGATAAGTACTAACTGTTTTATATGGGAGGAGATGGAAAGGTTCACTGATGGTACGTTCCCCATCCTGGGCATTTACAACAGCTGCAAATAGTGCCTCCAGGTCCTCCGGATCACAAGCATTTTCATCATCAACATCTGGAGGAGGTAATCCCTTCATCTTGGCACCTTCTTGTTGTACAATGTTCGCTATCTTTGACTGAAATATATTACAATTCCAAATATCAGTTTGATTCTACTTTCTATATCATTTGAAATAACATTTGTATAGAATAATCAATACTTTTTTCATTATCCTTAGTTTAAATGTGTGTTTCTATCTGGATCACAAAAAGGCATGCAAAATGTTGATTATACTAGGTGAAGGGTACACTTTCAAAACAGACTTTTGACATGTGAATAACAACTTTATAGTACCATAGATATTATTTCAATGAAATCATACTAAAATATCTCATTAAAAAACAACTTTTTAAACTCTGAAAGCAAAGGAAGGTTAAATAGCATGTCTTTGAATTTCATTAATCAAATTTTAAAAAGTTTGAATTATATTAGCAGCACAGTAGTCTATGTTTGTTTATTTTATGATTGGTTCTGTTTTTTTGTTTAAATGTTTTTCGTTTATTTTCTTTCAGTAGTAAAGTCATAAACTAGCATTAAAATTACCTGTAGCTGTTCAAGAGAGACATTGTTATCATCCGGTTCATCTTCATCATCATCATCCATGATACTTTTGTTATCTCCAAATGTTTCCACTAGTAACTCATCACGTATCTCATAATATAGATCTAACAAATCTGTAGCATCTATATACTCCTGTGATCCTTTCTGTAAAATATGTATAACCAATGTTAGATATATGGCATACAAGAAGGTAAACAATCCCTTTAAAATGTAAGAAATACTTCATTATATGGCATACAAGAAAAAGGCAAATAAGCTCTTCAATATTAAAGAAAAACTTGAACATGTCCAAAAATACCATTTTCAGAAATAAATCAACATCAAAACCTTCATAGAATTAACTGCACATTTTGGTTATGTAATGTCTGCACTTGAAATATAAATAATATCAGCAGATATACCAAGTGTATTTGGCAGGATAAGGTTCTTTCTGGTATCTTAGTATAACAACCTTCAATTATGAGTCTAGAACATAATAAATATCTACTAGTATTGGGCCTTGTGTCACATTAATAGTATTTATGTCATAAGACTACTTTCTATCTTCACTAGTGGAGGAAAACAACAACTACAACTCCTCATTATTTCAAACACAAATTGGCTGGCATCTGTTTAGAAATTCCACTTACAATGAAATAACTGGACATCTTTAAATTCCCAAGCAGTATTCAAACCCACAGGAAGAAGAGATAACATTACATACAAATACAGTACTTCTCTATACTTATAATAAGAATAATTATAATAAGAAATATTTTCAAATAAATAAACATACAATACATAGTAAACTAAAAAGATAGTCTTGTTTATATGGCAAATGTACCTTATAATAAGCTCTAGCATTGTTCACCATGAGTTCAACATCAGCTGTCAGTTGTTCTATCTCCTCATACTCATCCATCTTCATTTTCTGTTGTATTTTCAGCATGTCCATGGGTTGTGTAACCACCTCATAATAATCAGGGTTTGTCCTAATAATAAAGTTTATATTAACAACTGTCAGAAAACTCAACTTACTGAGATATAACTTTTGGTTTATTCAATGATGATAACTAAGTTTGACTCTCACAAGTCTTTATGAGGGATATGAAATATTCTTTTGGTTAGAACAAAGTCCATCTATAACATTAAGTTTAACCTTCAGAGTACAAACCAGTCTGAACAAACACAGTCTGAAAGGCCCTATACTATTAGCTGCACATTAATATTTTTATACTGAAATCTCTTTACCATGGACAGTTTATATGATAAACAAGTCAAGTCCATTGTAAAGATTGAGCAGGGTAAGAGATAAACCTGCATAAATAAGTCAGGCTTTTAAAATAAGAGATGTCCTCCTAGAGGAGGTGGACTTTTTTTTATCACAAGACGAAATCAAATGAGATAATTTTACAAAACCTCACAATAACAAAGTTCATATAAATTGATTTTCTAAAAACTAGTGAATCTTATTTTCTTCATTATTTATCTAAAATGAAAATTTACCTTCGTTTTGGTATTCTGATAAAAGATTCACAGAGTAGTTTCCCTTCTTCAGATTTGTAGTTCCTGATAGTCTCAAACAACTCCTGAATAATCTCAGCCTGAAATTATATCACATTTCAACAATAAGTAGCAATAACTTTATGTTTAACATAATTCTATATTGTCAGTCAATGATATTTCTGGATAAGTCATGGTTGCTTTTTATCTAAAATTTATCATTAATACTGCCATTTATTAAACAAATATTGTAACAAATTATAACCTGAAAAAGTGAAATTGCCATAGCTTATAAAGAAGCCGCACAAAAAACCAAATGCCTTTTTATGATTCAAGTTTCTTAACCTTTTATTATTAGCAGTTCTAGATCCTTAATTACATAATAAATTCAACCATACCCAAACTTATCATCAGATAAAAAACAAATCTGATATGTGTTTTAAAACCCTATATTTCATGCATAATATCCACATCAACTAGAGAATTAGAGTAACTATAGAGATACAAAATATTCTTTGAGCAGACAATATTGTTACACCACTACAACTGTATGCTGTATAACATGCCTTAATGACAACAAAAGTGTCAACACAACTAACAAGAGGGCCATGATGGCCCTAAGGTCGCTCACCTGTATATAGCCCCCCCCCCCCCCCCCCATAAGAAGATGTTTCATGCTAAACATCTTAGCTCTAGCTCATTGGGCTTTTTAAAAGAAAATTTTTTTAAGTTTTTACTATACACATAAAGTTAAAAACAATGACACCCCTGGGGCGGGGCCAGTTTTGACCCAAGGGCTTTTATTTGAACAAACTTTGTAGACACTTACTAGAAGATGTTCCATGCTTAAGATCTAAACTCTAGCTATTTGGGTTTTTTCAAAGAAGATTTTAAGTTTTTGCTATACACATATAAGGAAAATCAATGACCCCCGGGACGGGGCCAATTTTGACCCCAGGGCTTTTATTTCAACAAACTTTGTAGACACTTACTAGAAGATGTTTCATGCTTAATATCTAAACTCTAGCTATTTGGGTTTTTTCAAAGAAGATCTTTTAAGTTTTTGCTATACACATATAAGGAAAATCAATGACCCCCGGGGCGGGGCCAATTTTGACCCCAGGGCTTTTATTTGAACAAACTTGGTAGACACCTATTAGAACATGATTGATGCTAAATATCTTAGCTCTAGCTCTTTGAGTTCTTTAAAAGAAGATTTTTTAAGTTTTTACTATATGCATATAGGGAAAATCAATGACCCCCTGGGGCGGGGCCAATTTTGACCCCAGGGCTTTTATTTGAACAAACTTGGTAGACACCCATAAGAAGATGTTCCATGCTAGACATCTAAGCTCTAGCTCATTGGGCTTTGTAAAAGAAGATTTTTTTAAGTTTTTGCTATACACATAAAGTTAAAAACACTGACACCCCTGGGGCGGGGCCAGTTTTGACCCCAGGGCTTTTATTTGAACAAACTTTGTAGACACTCACTAGAAGATGTTTCTTGCTTAATATCTAAACTCTAGCTATTTGGGCTTTTTCAAGAAGAGTTTAAGTTTTTGCTATACACATATAAGGAAAATCAATGACCCCCGGGGCGGGGTCAATTTTGACCCCAGGGCTTTTATTTCAACAAACTTTGTAGACACTTACTAGAAGATGTTTTATGCTTAATATCTAAACTCTAGCTATTTGGGTTTTTTCAAAGAAGATTTTTTTAAGTTTTTGCTATACACATATAAGGAAAATCAATGACCCTCGGGGCAGGGCCAATTTTGACCCCAGGGCTTTTATTTCAACAAACTTGGTAGGCACCTATTAGAACATGTTTGATGCTAAATATCTTAGCTCTAGCTCTTTGAGTTCTTTAAAAGAAGATTTTTAAAGTTTTTACTGTATGCATATAGGGAAAATCAATGACCCCCTGGGGCGGAGCCAATTTTGACCCCAGGGCTTTTATTTGAACAAACTTGGTAGACACCCATTAGAACATGTTTCATGCTGAAATATCTTAGCTCTAGCTTTTTTGAGTTCTTGCAAAGAAGATTTTGTAAGTTTTTACTATATGCATATAGGGAAAATCAATGACCCCCTGGGCGGGGCCAATTTTGACCCCAGGGCTTTTATTTGAACAAACTTGGTACACACTCATTAGAAGATGTTTCATGCTGAATATCTTAGCTCTAGCTTCTTCGGGTTCTTTAAAAGAAGAATTTTTAAGTTTTTACTATATGCATATAGGGAAAATCAATGACCCCTGGGGCGGGGCCAATTTTGACCCCAAGGATTTATTTTTGAACAAACTTGGTAGACACTCACTAGAAGATGTGTTCCATGCCAAATATCTAAGCTCTAGCTCTTAGGGTTTTTTAAAAGAAAGAATATTTAAAAGTTTTTTCTTTCGGTTGCCATGGCAAACCAGAGTTCTGCATGTGGAATTAAATTCTTTGAACAATTTTTAAAGGTGACCACCAAAGGAACATTCCTGTGAAGTTTGGATGAAATTGGCTTAGTGGTTTATGAGGAGATGTCATTTAAAGTAAAAGTTTACGGACGACGGACGGACGACGGACGGACGGACGCCGGACGAAAAGCGATCACAAAAGCTCACCCTGTCACTTTGTGACAGGTGAGCTAAAAATTGAGAGGGGGGGGGGGGGGCTTTCCTATGGTTTTTCCTTTTCTTTAATCTTCTCAAATTATCTGAAAGTAGTCTTGCATTTCAGAGTAAGAGCTAAACAGTCTGTCTGTATTCAAGAAACAACTGAGTCCTGGTCCTCATGGTTATTTAACTTTTTTTCTGAGACCTGTCATTGGTCACTGGATATTAAGTGCCGGTTTCTAACCAATCAATTTACTGAGATCTGTTTGTCTGTCATTGGTGGTTTCTGACCAATCAAATAACTGAGATCTGAGTCTGAGCTTGGAATTTTTTTTATATAACCTTGGACCATGTATATCAATGCAGAAAGTTTTGTATATAACTGGTTGCATTAATTTAATAATTATAATACACAGTAGGCCTATGTAGAATTTCTGAAAAAATAAATATTGTAACCAAGCTAAAAACAGAAGCAAAATCAACGGAATAAATGTGTGAACCAGGGAAAACACTATAAATTAGATGGAAGGAATACATTGTACAAGCATGCTGAAAACAAAAGAAACCACAAACTATTAATATAAATGTAAACTACAACTGAAATATAGAATATAGATTTTAGTTGGAATGTCTACAAGTCTACAAATATAATGATATGAACAGAATAGATAATCAATCAAACAATTACTGCAAATGATGTTCAATAAATGTTTGATAAGACAAAAACATAATACACAATAAAGAAAAACATCTTGAAAAAAGGGTGCCATAGTCACAAAATACGCCCGTTTACGAAAGCTTTAGATGGAGATGGGGGCATTATGGATAAGTGTTACCTAGCAAGCAAGTTTTTATTCTTGGCACTGTGTTGTTAAATGAACCTTAAAACAAATCAGTAGGGAAGATATGCACAGGATGTGTGACCTTGACCTTGGTCGCAGGGACCTGAATTTTATGCACGGCACTCGGCCTCACAATGATGAACATTTGTGCCAAATTATATTGAAATCCTCTATGCATGTAAGAAGTTTTGCTCCAACAAGCGTTTTTCTATGAGCTCTAACTGTGACCTTCACCTTTGACCTAGAGACTTGGTTCATGTGCAGGGCACTACGTCTCATGGTGGTGAACCAATTCTATAAAGTAACATTAAAATTCCTCCATGCATGTAGAAAATATGCTCCGGACAACATCTGGATATTTAATCATCTCCAGTGACCTTGACCTTGCAAATATTAACCTAAATTAAATGTGTCACACCTGTAGCCATGATAAGTTACCATTTGTGCTACAAATCCATCAATAAATGATGATTAAATGGTCCCTATACACATCTTCAAATTTTTATCTGAACTTTGACCTCTATGTGTAACCTTGACTTTGGTCGCAGGGATCTGAATTTTGCGTGCGACACTCAGCCTCACAATGGTGAACATTTTGTGCCAAGTTTATATTGAAATCCTCTATGAATGTAGAAGTTTTGCTCCGGACAAGTCGTTTTTTCAAGTGAGCTCTAAGTGTGACCTTGACCTTTGGACCTGGATCCATGCATGGAGCAATACATATCATGGTGGGTGAACATTTCCATAAAGTATTAATAAAAATTTCTTCCATAACATGTAGGAAATATGCTCTAGACAAAAATCTGGGATATTTCACCATCTTTTAGTGACCTTGACCTTGCATATATTTGACCTCAGTGATTTTTTTTTCGTGTATTCTACAGCCGAATAAAGGGCTGTTTTCCTAGCCACAAATAGATATATTTTCCCCTAAAAATGCTTTAATATTTTTTCCGCTAAAATGCCCGTGCAACATTCTTCACCATGACTTAAAGCATCTGACTAATATCAGCTAGAAGATAAAGCTGTTCTTAAGATATCCTCTGCTATGTAACCATGCAGTGAAAGTGAAATGAAATTAAAATTTTATAAATGTTGGGGTAAATTACATTCTCAGTTGTTGGTATTTGATTCCCCCCTTTTCTGATTTATCGCGCTATATTTTCCCTTCAGAAAGCCACAGGTTGTTTTGAAAATTGCAAAAAAAATCACTGGACCTTAAGTACATGTGTCACAGCCGGTAGTCATGATAATGACCAATTTGTGTTTACAATCCCTCAATTTAAATGATGATTAAATCGTCCCGATACACATCTTCATATTTTTTAACTCTAAACTTTGAACCTCTATGTGTGACCTTGACCTTGGGCTGCAGGGACCTGAATTTTGTGGCACGCACTCGCCTCACAATGGTGAACTTTGTGCCAAGTTTATATTGAATCCTCTATGCATGTGGAATTTTTGCTCCGGACAAGCGTTTTTTGCAATTGAGCTCTAACTGTGACCTTGACTTTGACTAGAGACCCAGTTCATGTGCATGACAATGGCCCTTCTCATAATGGTGAACATTTCTATGAAATTTTCATTAAAATCCCTCCCATGCGTTGTAGGAGATTATGCTCCGGACAAAATTCTGGATATTCATCAACTTTAAGTGACCTTGACCTTGTATATATTGACCTAAATTATATGTATCAGCAGCCCATAGTCTTGATAATGAACCATTTGGTGTTAACAATTCCGCTCAATAAATGATGATTAAATGGTCCATAATACACATCTTTCAATAATTTTTAATGTGAACTTTGACCTCTATGTGTGACCTTGAAACTTGGCCGCAAGGACCTGAATCTTGCGCGCGACACTCGGGTCCGCTTCACAATGGTGAACATTTGTGCCAAGTAATATTGAAATCCTCTATAGCATGTGGAAATTTGCTCCGGGCAAGCATTTTTCATAATGAGCTCTAAGTGTGACTTGACCCTTTGACCTAGAGACCTGGTTCATGTGCGCGCACTGCTCCCTCATAGTGGTCGGACTTTCTATGAAAGTTTATTAAAAAACTCCATACATGTTAGGAGATATGCTTCCGGACAAAAATTGGACGCGCCCCGCCGGTCCGCCCCGGGGCGTTTCCATATAAATTCCCCCTTTTTTTAAACGGCGGTATAAAAAAGGTAATTGCTCGTTGTGTTACTAGTAGGGTCAAAATTAAGTTATGTTTTGAGGCTGTTTGCGGTCAAGTCAGAAGGGCTGGAACAATATTTTTTTTATTTATTGGGTTGTTTGTCATCACAACCCCAAAATTAGTGAAAAGTAATGGAACTTTCCAGCTTTCGGTGGAGGAAAACTCCCAGTTACCCTCCCTCAGTACATTGTTTGAGTGGGCACCTGAGGCCAACCACCAACATTAGCTAACTGGTTAGAGCTTCATCACATGAAAGAATCCAAAGTGAGAGGCAAGTTGTTTGAAGTCAAACCACCTTAATCACGGACGCCTGAAGGCTGGATATAGAAAGCCAAACTTACAGCCATCTACAAGAAAAAAACACCTGGCTATCAGTAGGAGCTATTAGAATGCCTTTAATACCCTATTTTTATATGAAGAAAAAAATAGTAAAATTTGAACAGAGCCAGTCATAGTGAACGCTGCAGACTTTATTATATTTACTATTTTATGTTTAATGTATGTAACAGTACATGCACAAACATTGTAAAATCTGATGAACCTGGGTAGGCAATTTTTTTATGTATCTATGATTCATATTAAAACACTAAATCAATGCTTTGCCATTTCAATTTCAATTGTATGTGTTTAAAAACATAATGAAACTTGTTTGGTGTGAAGGAGAGAATAAATAATACACCCCCAGATAGAAGAGATTTTACATAAACAAGTATACTGTATACACATCATCAGAGTTATATCTAAACACAATTATAGCAGCAATTCCTTTCTAAATAATTTGACAAATTTCTTTTAATCCTTATAGTTACATTATTTTTTATGAATCATAATGGTATAAGCAAAATGAATGTGTCATAAAATTATGCCAAATAAATAAAATCAATAAATAAACTCAACTCAACAAAATTTGTGCATAAGAAAATGTAAAACAAAAAACTTAGGAAGGGATTGCTTAAAGTAAAATAAACTAAGAAACAACCATCAGTAAAAACCAGGAAAATACTTTCATATACATAATTATTCCTTTCATCCATATACAATCACTTAATTTCCTATTTATTTAAATTCTAATTAGTTATTATTTCATGTTTCCCATTTTACTTTTTAAACATTTCAAATTACTGTCCAAAAATGTTTATAAAGAATACTTATATGATTGAAAAATGAACAAATATATATTTTTTGGACATAAATTTTGCCTTCTTAATATGACTGGGGTGACAACAAACTTCTTCCCACCTCATCCCATAAGTATAAACCATATATTTGACAGAAAAGACAACACTCACAAAGGGTGGGGGGGGGGGGGGCTGGATTTTGTCTGTTAACTTATACAACTAATGATAGTCTTTTATTATAATGAGACTTTTTTCAAAGCCATCCTCAACAAAGGCTGTCAGATGGACAGGGTAGCCATCAATTCTCAATGCTAAAGTGAAACAAAGGTCACAAAGTACACAGCAGGGAAATACTCATTCTAGAGTTTTTGGTCTTTATTAATAACCTACAGTTTTAACCATGAAAATATGTCCAACCAAAAACTTTATATACCAAGGGTACAAAGGGGTAAAATCCATGACTTATCAAGGATCTCGACTAAACAGCGACCAATGATTGTGATCCCATTGATCTTGACTCAACAGTGACAAATGATTGTGATCCCATGGATGTTGACTTAACAGTGACCAATGAGTGTGATCCCATGGATCTAGACTAAACAGTGACCAATCATTATGATCCATGGATCTTGACTGAACAGTGACTGAACTTGACTGAACAGTGACAAATGATTGTGATCCCATGTATCTTGACTGAACAGTGACAAATGATTATGATCCCATGGATCTTGACTAAACAGCGACCAATGATTGTGATCCCATGGATCTAGACTAAACAGCGACCAATGCTTGTAATCCCATGGATCTTGACTGAACAGGGCCCAATGATTGTGATCTGATTGATCTTGACTGAAAAGTGACAAATGATTATGATCCCATGGATTTAGATTAAACAGTGACCAATGATTATAAAACCATGGATCTTGACTGAACAGGGCCCAATGATTGTGATCCCATGGATCTTGACTGAAAATGACCAAAGATTGCGATCCATGGATCAGACCCAAACAGCCACCCAAAGATTGAATCCCCTGGATTTGGGGGTGAATAGGGGGCCCCAAAATTTTTGATCCCCTGGATCTTTAACTGAAAAAGGGCCCAATGAAATTTTGATCCAAAGGATCTTGAACTGAACAGTGACAAATGAAATTTGATCCATGGATCAAAACTAAAAAGTGAGCAAAAGTTGTCATCCCCCCTGGGGTCTTGATGGAAAAAAGTGACCTAAATTGTGAAATTCCCCTTGGTTCCTTTACTGAAGTGGGTTGGTTTTCCCAAAAATAATGTTTTTTGAAGATTCAAATAAATAAATGAAACTTTTAAACAAAAACCAAACTTAACCCCGGTTTTCCCAAAACAATTTTAATAAAATTTTTAAATTTAATTTTAACCCAAAAAAGTGTAAATAAGTAGCTGTCAATTTCTGTATATATATAAATATATGACAGGTGTAGACCTTCCTGGTTTTTACAATTAAATAATCATGTATGACAACAAGTGATGTGAGGGTTCTTACAATATCAACATCATCTGTTTGTGATGTGGAAGCCTGTCCCTGAAATTATAACATAATCTCTTTTCATTATGTTTGTGCAAACTTGGAGAAAAAGCAATTCTTCTGGAGTCTTAAAATTATATAATCTTTCAAAAAAAAATTGCTACCTTAAATTGTCATTTTCCATAAAAAAAACCAACTGTTTCCAATGTTCTATTGTAAAGCTGTTAAAAAAACAAGACCTGTCAGTAGGACAGCATGCTCAACTTTCTCAGTGCTTGATAGTAAAACTAGAGCCTGGATAATGTAGAATATTCTAAGTTCAAAATGGGCCATAATTCTGTTAAAATACACTTTAGAGTTATTGACCTTGGACAGTGATTTCCTTTTTTGCTCTCAAATAATTGTGTGAAGTTTTAACCCATTCCCTCTGGAAGTTTTGGAAATACTTATTTGCATGCAAAAACTTACCTGAGGTGTGATGGTCATGCCAGGGCCAGTACAATAGAATAATACATATTTCCATAAAACATGTAGTTTCTACTTTCTATAATAATGTAATTCTGGTATAGATTCAATATTAAAAGGAGGGTCAGTAGAACCAGACTTAATGTGATATGTATACTGAAAATAACATATTGATTGAGGCTATTACATTTTAATAAATATAAAAAGAAATAAACTTTGCAAGCTTTGTAAAGAAATACCATTTGCACATTCTGAAATGCTTCACAATATAAATGTCTATGATTCTTGGACATAAGTATCAAATGATTCAATATATAATTATATTAGTTTGGAGACATTAAAACAGGTCTCTATCTAAATTATATATGCATGTTAATACAAACAAATTATTTTAGGTAATACTCAAAGATATGTACTTTGTTTAAAGTAATAATCAAAGGCAACAATGCAAGTTAATGAGGTTTCACAAAAGAATGACCACCAAAATGTTAGTGAAATGACATGATTTCAATATAAAATCTTTTTGTAGGGAGGTAACAAGGTCAAAAAGGTTGTGTGTTTTTAACTTCAAATTACTGGTCAGTTAATGTGTTATGATTACTGTAGTTGCAAGTGCTGGACCAAAACAAAATTAACCTTTCCAAAAAAGGAACCAAAAATGAACCCTACATATATGAATAAGAGGGCCATGATGGCCTTGAAAATGCTCACCTGTATATAGGCCCCTGGGGTGGGGCCAATTTTAACCAAAGGGCTTTTATTTGAACAAACTTGGTAGCCACCCATTAGAAGATGTTTCATGATAAATATCTAAGCTCTAGCTCTTTGGGGTTTTATAAATGAAGATTTTCTAAGTTTTTACTATATACATACACTGTAAAGGGAAAAACAATGACCCCCTGGAGCGGGGCCAATTTTGACCCCAGGGCTTTTATTTGAACAAACTTGGTATACACCCATAAGAAGATGTATCATGCTTAATATTTAAGCTCTAGCTATTTGGGTTTTTTTAAAAGAAGATTTTTTTAGTTTTTACTACATACAAATATGGAAAATCAATGACCCTCCCAGGGGTGGGGCCAATTTTGACCCAAGGGCTTTATTTGAACAAACTTGGTATACACCCACTAGAAGATGTTTCATGCCTTATATTTAAGCTCTAGCTATTTGAGGTTTTTACTAAGTTTTTACTATATACAAATAAGGAAAATCAATGACCCCCCCCCCCAGGGCCAATTTTGACCAAAGGGCTTAACTTGGTAGACACTGACTAGACAATGTTTTATGCCAAATATTTAAGCTCTAGATTTTTTCAGTTTTTTCTTTCGGTTGCCATGGCAACCAGAGTTCTGCATGGAATTAAATTCTTTGAACAATTTTTTAAGTTGACTACCAAAGGAACATTCCTGTTAAGTTTGGATGAAATTGGCTTAGCTGTTTATGAGGAGATGTTGTTTAAAGTAAAAGTTTACGGACTGCCGGACAAAAAGCAATCACAAAAGCTCACCATGTCACTTTGTGACAGGCGAGCTGAAGATTACCCTTACCATAATATGTTATATATTATATAAAGATACACCATGCTGCTACCTCAATATTACTGTTCTTTTGAGAAAATTGAAAATTTCTGTCTTTTTTACAAACTCAATTATTATATTCAAATTCTACAAAGATATTATAAACCTCTAATTTGGACTAGCTTACAACATTCTAAACATGTTTTAAGTGGATAATATTAAATTATTTTTAACATTCTGTAACAAAAAGATGGTCAAAAAACTGTGTTGATTCAAAATAATGTATTTTTCATTTGAAATACTGAATTATTGCTCATGAAAAAAGGAAAAACTGATTACCAGCTATAGTACACATCATTCTTATTAAAGTGTATACAGCTATACATTTGTGATCTTTGGATTGCAAAAAGATTGTTTATATCATGATGGAAATAACTACAGAATAAAATAAAAGATGGGCCAAATAATCACTAAGTGGTAGTAGAAAGGGAATATTTTGTTTCAGAATGTTTTACAACATTTATGTGTGTTAAGTAACAGAGACATTTTGTTACAACTTTTTCAAGAAATTATCATAAGGTTATGAAAACAATGTAATTTTACTGTTTTTAAATGTTTACAAAACTTTTCATGAGACAAAGCTTTATACCCTTTAATATAATAACTTATAAAAATATATTTTCTTATATTTCTGGCCCTGACACTCTTATTTACAATACAAAACCAAACCTTAACAGGGAATACCTCATGCTGGAAAAAAACATGCATCAACAACATAATAACTAAAAATATATATCCAAAGCTAAACATATATGCATGATTCTAGGCTCTTACAAAGTCAATATCTGTTGAAGTGCTCGGCTGACAATCCTGAAATCAAGTAAAAGATTTTACATCTGTAAAACTGGTGTCACAACAAAATAATCCAGGCATGGTTAAATCTGTAAAAGAAACTGGACATTGCATACAGAAATACTAAAAAGCAAGTAAGGTATTGAATCTTAAGTTTATTCTAAGCTCCTAATTTTACATCATTTTGTGGTATATTTAAATTACTTCTTAAACAGTACCAGGGCAAAAACAGTGTTTATTCTAGGATTCGAAAAATAGGGGGGATTTTTATCGAATAGTGAGAGATTATTACATTTGTTGATCTTTTTCCTTCTTTGTCTATGTAAAATTTTCCCCCTCCCTCTCAAAAAATAGGGGTGAATTCTCAAAAATATGGGTGAATCCCCCCATCGCCCCTCCTAGAATAGACACTGCAAAAATTGTGGACTCAAAATAAGACAAGAGTATCACTGACACTGTCACACTCAGTGATGTGGTCTCAACTTTGGCCACAGAGTATGAATTTTACACACAACACTGTGCCTTACAATGTTGAACATTTGTGCTAAAATATATCAAAATCCCAAAATGTGTAATGTAGAAATTTTGCTATGGACAAGTTTTTCCTTCTCAGCTCTAAGTGTGACCTTGACCTTTGACATTGACAGCTGCATAATAGGCTAAACACTATTGCTCAATCATGGTGGTATTATGTAGAAAATATGCTCTGGAAACCATCAGCCAATCTAAGTAAGGGTGATCCCAAAATACATATTTCTTTCAAATAAGCATATAAAAATTCTTTTACCTGGATAGTTATAATATTTCATAGAACTCGTAATCAGTTTGTAGAAAAAAAAATATATATATATCAAAATCAAACTCTTTTTTTTTATAATTAAGGGAATGTCATAACTTCTAATCATTAGTATTTAACAAAATATGTTAGTTTTTAAGAAGAACAACAACATCAACATGGTATACAACTTTATCTCTAAAATAAACAGTTGACTGAATTCTGTAAATAAACGGTTGCCTGAATTTTGTATAAATGTTTTAGAAAGTCATATTATTATTAATACTGCTTTTCTCTTTTAAGCAAGTAGCTGCAATGGGTACATTATAAGTATAACAAAAGGTCTTATAAAAAACCGAGGTTACGAAATGATTCATATACAATACATGTTAACATATACTACTTAGGCAAATAATGGGATTATAATAAACTGAAATCAATCTGTTGACTTACAGGGTCATATTGAAGTTCTTTTTTCCTTTTCTTGCAGGAGGAGACAGAAGTTGGTGTTGGTGAACGTTCTGGATCCTCAGATTTACTTTCTGTATTCCCTCTCTTTCTCTTTGCAGGCATTTTTCTTAATAATCTATAGCAAATTTAAGAAACCAATAGAGTACTTATGGTGAAAAATTTTATATTTGATTCCAATGTATAGTTCTAAATTAATTGAATACTCATTATAATTTCAGACCTTTGCCAATGTGTGTGCCTTTAGAAAATTATTCATGTTAAAATAATCTGTCCTAAGCGCCAATATAATAACATAAAGAGGCTGAAAGTAAAAGGTCACACAAGAGTAGTTGTGGTTTGTTCATCAAATTGTGTGACACTCTAGGAACGGTTGAGGTGCAATTGGATATGTGTTTATGGCAGCAATTTATGTCTTAAATCCACCATCTTTGATGACAATTATGTTTATGTGGTCAACCAATGTTAGTAGAAATAAGAGATCGTGATTGAGGTTACAGCAGTCTATATTAAACCAGACAGCAATTTTGATTATGAATCATCATCACATTTCAGGGTAAAAACAAAAATTCTGATTACAGATAACAACAAGAAACATGGCAATGCCACGAAACCAGGTTTTCAATTATTACCATTGTAGATAAATATGTTGTATTTGAAATACAAATACAAGCAACAAACAATGTAACTATGTGCAATGTAAAACATGAATAATGTAGGAGGAATTGCCACAGAAGAAGTGTTCACTATATATTCTGTATAAGGAAAAAAAACAAAGGGCCATAATTAGGTCAAAAATTATCCAATCACAAAACCCCGACAATATGCGCCAGGGCACTTGATTACAAAGCTTCTGTGAAAGTTTGAACAAAATCCGTTGAGAAATGTAGGACAAGTTCAGCCAGAAGAATTTTTTCACTATATATAGATAATTCTGTATAAGGAAAAAAAAACAAAGGGCCATAAGTAGGTCAAATATAATCCAATCACAAAAACCCTGACAATATGCGCCAGGGCACTTGATAACAAAGCTTCTGTGAAAGTTTGGTCAAAATCCGTTGAGAAATGTAGGAGAAGTTGCGCACAGTAGAAATTGTTCACTACATGTATATATTCTGTACAAGGAAAAAAAAACGAAGGGTCATAATTAGTTCAAATATTATCCAATCACAAAACCCTGACAATATGTCAGGCTTCGCGAAACTGCTGAAACATTTGCCTGACATTCGGTCAGACAAACTTTCAACTCTTGTCTGACCGAAAGAACTTTTGTCTGACCGATTTTTTTTCCCAAATATATGTATATATCTAATACCTTTGTGTTTTTTTCAAGACATAGGAACTTTTAAAGATTTGCAACACAATTTTATTCTCTTAAATAAAACATCAGTTTATCCAGATTGATGGACTCTGTCTGGAAATTTAAACATTCATGATCAAAATCATCATCATCATAATATTATGATCTTTATAAAATTTATAACACAATGTACATTTCATCTTATTTTCTTCCTCGTTAATAACCAACAAGCGGCCATTTTTCCATTTACCCACAAATTTTCTCGGCAGGCGCCTGGACTCGTATTTCTTTTGTTTCGCTTTTTGCCTTCATTAGATAATTAACGTCTTTTGCCTGGCCTAGCCCCAACGTAATAATTTAATAATGCAGTAACACCGACATTTTCTTCCGAGTACAAGATCATCGAAAGTTGTATCTAGAATTTGATTGGACACTAAAAATGAAACGGCGAATCAAAACTCGTTTTACATTTTTTTATTCAAGGGACAAAACTCGGTCTTGATTGGTCTTGGATATATCCCGGTATTCTTACCAGACATAAGGTCCGGAACTCGGAAAAAAATATCGGACCGGCCTGATTTTTGTCGGACATGTCCGACGGTCCGGCAACTTCCTCGAAGCCTGATATGTGGAAGCACTTGATAACAAAGCATCTAAGAAAATTTGGTCAAAATCTGTTGAGAAATGTAGGAGGAGTTGCACACGAAAGAAATTGTTCACTATATATTCTATATATGGAAAAAAACAAAGGGTCATAATTAGGTCAAATATTATCCAATCACAAAACCCTGATAATATGCGCCAGGGCACTTGATGACAAAGCTTCTGTGAGAGTTTGGTCAAAATCCAGAGACAAATGTAGGAGGAGTTCAGTACAGAAGAAATTGTTCACTATATATTCTATATATGGAAAAAAAAACAAAGGGCCATAATTAGGTCAAATATTATCCAATCGCAAAACCCTGACAATATGCGCTAGGGCACTTGATGACAAAGCTTCTGTGAAAGTTTGGTCAAAATCGATTGAGAATTGTAGAAGGAGTTGCGCACAGAAGAAATTGTTTACGCCCACCCACCCGTCCGCCAACATACCTCAATCTAAAAACCAGTTTTTTCCTTTGGAAAACCTCAAGGAAAAAAACAAAGGTTCATAATTAGGTCAAATATTATCTAATCACAAAACCCCGACAATATGTGGCAGGGCACTTGATAACAAAGCTTCTAAGAAAGTTTGGTCAAAATCCGTTGAGAAATGTAGGAGTTGCACACGAAAGAAATTGTTCACTATATATTCTATATAAGGAAAAAAAAAACAAAAGGCCATAATTAGGTCAAATATTATCCAATCACAAAACCCTGATAATATGCGTTATGGCACTTGATGACAAAGCTTCTGTGAAAGTTTGGTCAAAATCCGTTGAGAATTGTAGAAGGAGTGGCGCACAGAAGAAATTGTTTACGCCCTCACACCCGCCAACATATCTCAATCTAATAACCAGATTTTTCCTTCGGAAAACCTGGTTAAAATGGCTGAGAATTAGTGATGTTCCGATTGTCGCAAGTCGCTGATAATCAGTTACTGTTGTGTAAAACGACAATAATCGATTCACAAATAATTGTTCCGCGACGTCGTCGAAAATGTTTAAAGTATCAAAACAAATTAATTCTGGCGGTAATTTTCTTTTAGGAACACCTTGCCGATCGCAAAAAAATTATCTCAGAGACAATTTTGAGTTGAATAGGATCAATACGTGATGTAAACAATAGTAATATATTATGTGATGTGAATGTTATTATTTGACATCCATTGGAAAATTAAATCTATTTCGTAAAATAATAGCTAAGTAGGGTTTAAACTGTGTTGAAAAGTGCTAAATAAAGTTCATGTTACAAAATAAAATCAAGTTCCTTGGGAAAAAATTTTTCTTCCCTATTTCTTTTTAACGCGACTTTAATCGGAAAGTTATCGATTATGTCCCATCCGATTGAACCGATGATCGATTGGGACAAATTTCATCCGATTTCCATCACTACTGAGAATACAATGGTGAGATATTCAGACATTTTGATGATAGGTTGAACACCACCAATTCTTTCATATTTAAATAATAAAAAAAATGTACATGCATTTGTATTGAAAATGTGCTTCATGTTATTAAAACATAAGTGCTTTCCGCATCACAGGTACCACCTATCATATTGAAAAAAATATTTTCTATTTGACTTGGTGTCCAGTTGTCCCTTATCCCTTCTAAGTTCTATGTGCATGTTATGAAATCTAATCAAATTTATTATCTTGTTCAACAGTGAAGATGTATAATTTAACGAAGTAAAATATCAGCTTCTTTCATACACACATAACATGTAAATACGTATATCGTATTCAACATATGCAAATACCTGAGACCTGGAGAAAAAAACCCTGCATTTCGTTTAAATAAAATCGATGAAAAAAATCGATTCTCACGAAAACAAAGAAGATAACGCTTCTGAATATTTTTCAAGAATGAAGAATATCGAAGGAGAGAATGACTTGCACTTCAAAAGCAAATGATAGAAAAGTATGTTTTGTATTATATTTGGCGATAAAAAATGTAACGTAAGCTATTAATACCTTTGCAATTACATGAAACATATAACTTATTTCTAAAACTTCGCATTGGCCGCCATATTCTTTAACGGTGTCACATTACAAATATCCTTCCGGTCGGATAAAACATTACCGTTATGTGTTGAACACCACTAAATATACTTTGAAGAGAAACAAATTTTAGTTGCTAACTGTGGAAGGTGTTTTATATGGGTGGTCAATATTTCTAGAGTAAATATTTCAATAAATGTAGCTTTCATTTGCTTACTTTCTTTATTTCTAGTATTTTTTAAAATATACTCCAATTAATTTTAAGTATATTTTTAACATTTAAAGCAGCATGCCTCCAAATTTATGCTAATGTTCATAATTTTTGAAAATGTATTTGAAAGTAAAATACTGTGAAAAGATCAAAGAATATATAATTCAAACATTGCAAACGGCACTTACAATCCACATAAATTACCAAAAAGAGGTCAAAATATACATAAATACCTCTTACTGCATTAGTAACGCAGTAGAATTATAGTGATTGATACTGCAAAATCAGTCATAAATCGCACATAGCATGTGAATAATTAATTAAGTATTGAATCTTTTTACTTTTCTTAAGATCTTAATACATTTTTCTAAAGATTTTATTTCTTAAAATATTTTGGCTCATCTGGAGGCGTACGTGCATCTTTAAACTGTTAAATATTAGCATTTTGGGAACATGGCCCGACAGCTAGAATGTGGAATGTTTTGTATGTTTTAGATAAAATGGGAAAATTGACAACATATTATAATCATCAAATAAGACAAAGAAATCCAATTAAACTCATTTTATATTTCACTTATAAGCACATATTACAATTAGAAAACAATATTATAATTGTCTATGCACAGTGTAGTTAAATGTCCAAAATGATAATTATTTTACTTATTTTATTATTTGTTCCTTAAATTGGGAATTTTCTGCTTGAAATTTGGAAAGTATACCGTTTGCCATCTGGAACATGACCCAATATAGGTCACTATATAAAATTGGCAAAAAAGAACAACCTGAATATATATCATAAAAGGCAATTAACTGTTACCTTATAACTTGAAACTTTAATATATAATAAAAATTCTAACACTCCTCGTGATTTTGTCACTACATACAAGGGCAAAAAACGGCAATAAAATTGGTTAGGGAAAACATATATATATCTATATATATATGTGTGTGTGAAAGAAAGAAAGAAAGACATGAGCGAGAAATAATACATAGAAAAATCGGCACGCCGCAGCCGGGACTCGAACCACGGGTCTCGGTATTGCCGGTCCAGTATGCTAACCACTACACCACAGCGGCCGTTGCTTTTTCATCGTGCCAATTGGCCTTATATATTTATGTTATTTTCAACTTTATTGTGACATCATCACTTATATTACCATAGTGGCTGACTCAGTCACTGTTATTAATTTTCTTATGGCAAACACATTTATTGTTTTATAAGACCATTCCCTCCCTCCGATGAGATAGTTTACAAAGCCTTGCAGCAGTAATAATGCATTTTCATTGACATATTCTTTTCTTGTTATGTTTTCCTTTCATATGATGCTAAAAAACATCTCACATACACAAACACCACGAGGTTTATCCATATCAGTTGATAAAATTTATATAGAAAAGATCGGCGCCAATTCGTTAGCAGGGTAAATAGATAAAAACAGAATCCCTAAAGAAAGCCCAACACGGCAAAATTGTTAAATGTTGCAGGCTCGGTTTGATTGAGCCTGTTCATAGACGGTACTGGAAAGTGCAAGTTACCGTCCACGCCCCCTAGAAGCAGAATTCAACATTTAAACAACATAAAAATGGTGAAATTTTGAATTAAGAAACATCCGCAGATGTGTTCATACGGCGGTTATCATGGAACCTTCAATGTGACACAGTATTGTCATTCCACGAAAAGCGTCGTATGGTCCCCAAGTAAAAGAATGCGTGTGCCCTAAACGAGAAAACAATGGGCGGAACTAAATAAAATGGAATTTTGAAAGGGGATCTGAGGTTATGAAGCCTGCATATCACAGACAAGACGTCATCCTAAGTATGCAACACACTCATAAAGGCGCCAAATGACGTCATTTCAAACTAGCATTGGTGGGGTTTGCAGAATGTAAACACATAACAATCCAGTCTGACACGTAAGTTTTAATTGTTAAAAGCTTCATAAAATAATATTTGAATTAGGTGATTTTTTTCTTATAATTCTTTTGTTTAATAGTTTTATACCTTAGCGACAGAAGGCACTTGGTTTCGGGATAAAAACCCTTTTGAGAGGTTTGTAGAGCTCAAATTTGATTGAATGTAACGATTTTTAGATTCTAAAAACGTCATTTGTCCAATGATACTTACAAAAAAACAATGAAAATATGTCTGAAATTCATAATGAATTTAAAAATGCCAACTGTACAATTATATACAAGTTCCAGTTTATGTATACATTTTGCACTTTCGATTTCTACAACTATATAAATAATGTACTGGTTACTTTTATATCTATAAATCTATTTAATTTAGGTTGACTTTTACTTGATATTTTGAGAAAAATACTTACTCAACAACTCCAAGCATTAAATTGTTATTTGTAAACATAAATGTCGCCGACGGTCCATCTTCTAAATGCAAATCATTTTGGAAGAAAAAACAACTACTAGCTAAGGTCTGTAGCTTAGGTAAAAGAGGCAAAATTATAAATGGATAAAAGCCACCACTTTAAACACCGGATAATCGGAACTTATTCAGGATGGCAAACTGTAACAAGTAGAGTTCCTCAGGGTAATAAGCTACATGTAGGACCTGTATTCTTTCTAATATTTGTAAGACATTCCTAATGCAATTACATGTACAGCTAAACTTTTTTCAAACAACATAAAATTACAGGCTGTCATAAATTATCATAATTATGAAATCAGATGTCATGACACTATTTTTCAAAAGTATCTTTTTTACATATATGAAACAAAAAAATGTTTTATTGTTTTGTTTTTTTAATTTAATTCAAACACTTGCCATGGGTTCGTCCGGCGGCCAGTATAAATAAACGCATAAACAACAACAAATCAGCTATTAACAAAAAATTGTATTTTTCATGAAATTATGTGGAAGAGCAATATCAAGAAGGAACACAATCACCAAAACGGCCAAAGAAGTTCATCTTGGCCTGAACTAGACCTACTATATGAATTTTCATGAAGAAAAATAGTGTATTCTGTCCTTAACCGCACTTTTTATCTAAACATAGCGCAAGACTGCATTTCAGACGACATGAAATTTTCGAAAAGTAGTTTTTAACAGTAGGGTATAATTGTATTTCTAAACATTCTCTCCTCTTACAGTAACAGCAAAAATAAATCTTTAGTAAAGACTTTTGTCAACTTGGTTATCAAAGACGAGTTGTTTGGCCAATTGTGGATTTCTTACAAAGTACACTATTGATAACCGCGGAAGAATATAATCGTGCGTTGACGTCAATCGTGAGAAGTGCACGACTGTTAGGTTGGTCTGTAACCAATATTTATTTGTCAACTGGAACTTTACATGTATTAAAATACATGACTGTAGTTTAAGCTCGGAATTGCATTGCATTGGATAATAAAATGAGCTTCGAAATTCCAGACGGATTAACTGATCTCCTTCAAGATTTTACAGTTGCAGTATTGAAAGAGAGGCCACCAGATTTGGTGAAGTTTGCAGCTGAATATTTCAACAAACTAAATGACAAGAAGAGTGATGATCAAAATGAAAAAGGCAGAGGTGTTAGATTTGCAGAATCAGAGCCCATGCAAACTGATGAAAGTGATGATGAACCTATGATAGGTAAACCAGTTATAAGGGTTTAAATTAATTGTTTATTATAATGTCTAAATGGATTTTTATGCATTTTCTCCATCACTCATCAGTCACCACACTGCTAAGCTTTAGATTTTCATTTTTTTGTTTGCGACTAGATATAAGTCTATAGTGATGTTGGTTCAATAAATTACTAGTTGTTAATCTCCCTGCTTAGGAATTGCCCTGTTATAACGCTGGTGATATTGTCTCTTATATAGGAACAATTTGACTTACAAGTTAGTAGACCCAGTGTAATGTCAACTTTCACCAAGCTGCATTTATAATCATCATATGTAAAGAGGTTTTAAACCATTGAATTTGAGAAAAAACAATGTTAAAGGGATATTATTTTACGAATATTTGATATTTATTACATGCTTTGAGGTGGAATACTTAAAGAAAATGCATTTTGCTTAATAATTACACGGTCAAAATTTCTCAAATTATAATAACGTTTATTTTTACAGTAGCCAACAAGGAAGAATATCATTATTATTGGAAATTTCTGCAGAAACTATGTCCCAATATTAATTTCAAAAATGTGCATGTTTGTTGCTGAGACACAAGTACATGTATTTACTATAAATTTGCACACATAATGTTGAATGATACAAAATCAACAAATTTTGTTAAATTATCGAGGAGTGTCGAAGATTCAACTTCAATTCTGTTTAGCCAATTGCCTTGTGAGATGTGTTGCGAAGAAAGAAAAACAATTTGACTTTTTTAATCTTCAAAGTAAATCTTAGGTATCTGCTGAATTTCATTAGCATGAAGTTTAAATTATCAGAAATATTATGTATCAAACTTGCTGTTCAAAAAAGCTTCCAAAGGGTAATTATCAAAGTCACCTGTGGATATATTTCATTATAATAACATTGTAACATCACAAATTAATTTAATGGACATCACAAATTTATTTAATGGTAAACATCAATAAAACATATTTAACCATAAAAAAGGAAACATATAGAAATGTTGTATGCAAGAAAATTAGTTGATTGGAGTTGGTATCTCCAAATCTACTATGAAGGGAATCAAAGTTGAAACTAAGTCACTCACTTGTTCTCTCTGATTATCTAACATTATGGACACAGTTCCAGTCATCAAATTTAGCACTGGCCCGGTGGCCCATGGCCAGTGAAAATTAGTTCGGGCCAGTGAAAATTTTAAGAAAAATAGTTAAATATAGTAGAATAAATTCAAGACTGGAATTCGGGCTACTGGTTGGAGACCACCAAAACCGGACAACCACCAAACCTGGACGGCCCCGAAAATGCCTTTTTTATTTGTTCAGTGGTTGTAGATCGATCAGTCGCATTTATATCAACAATAACTGCATGTTTGTTCTATAATTAAGTAATTAAATTTATTTCAATATATTATGTTAAAAATAAAAAAATTAAAACACCAAAAGTTTTATTGAATTAAATCAGCATCATGGACATATCTGTCCGGACACATGGTACTGTAGTGTGGACAATTCAGGTAATTTTGATACCCTTATTCACAGGCCTCAGATATAAGTGTCAACATAATCAGAAATAAACAAACTAGTCCGTTAGTTCGGAGAAGAACCTAGCTGTACTGTGTAAAAGTTTTAGTTCCCTAGCTTATAAATTCTAAAAACTGTATGGAAAAATGTTTAAAAAGTGTCCGATTGTTGGTCCCCGACCAGTAGTAAATTAAAAATCTTAAATTTGTTGACTGCAGGTCACATATCTCTGAGTTATGTTTTTATAGATTATTAACACTTCTCTTACTGTGAAGCACTGAGAAAAGCCAATCATGTTGTCTTACTGACAGCACCTGCTTTATTCTATAATTTAAAGAGTTTGAAAGAATTAGTTTTATTACTAGTTTGTCTACATATGGCAATCTTTGATGATGTTGTCAGAAAGTGAAACATTGCTATTTTTCTTTCAGTTTCATGAAAAGTTATAATTTGGAACTGTATTACTAAGATTAGTACATACATATATAAAGCAGAAATGCAAATTTATATGTGTACATGCAAACTTCACTGTCTCAATAAAAATAATTCTTGTCAGGAAGGCCTTGTCCTCTTTAAATTTTAAAGAAAAAAACCTTGGATGTATTCAGTAAAAAGGCTTAAGCATTTTTGTCTACTTGTGATAAACCTTTTAGTATAATACTGTATTATGAGAAAATGATCAAATAAAATACCTGT
This sequence comes from Ruditapes philippinarum, assembly GCF_026571515.1. Lineage (NCBI taxonomy): Eukaryota > Metazoa > Mollusca > Bivalvia > Venerida > Veneridae > Ruditapes > Ruditapes philippinarum. The sequence continues at coordinate 56,663 of NW_026864462.1, read as the reverse complement.
TAAGTCATTGAGTTATTCATATATAAGATGTATTATATTGATTTACAATCAGAAATCTGACCACCTTCTAGTGAAGACATTATTAATGTCATCATTACTCATTGATTGACCTGAAATATATGAACAAAAGGTATTAATTAAATTAAGAGATAGAACGTAAGTCTGCCATTTAGAAGGTTGTCACTGGTGTTTGGGACTATAGAATTAGTTATTTTCATAAGCCTTTCACTTCATATATCATTGCATAATAAAAATTTGGCTTGAATACAAACTACAGGGTTACAGGTAGTCTTATTTTGGATGACTAGAAATAAATTAGTGCCAGGTTGTTACTGTATTATCATATATTGTAGCTTTATGTAAAATATCTAATGTATATATAGATTGTAATATTTTGGGCAGTTACATGTACAACAGTAAAATCCATTTGTCTCTAGTCCTGAAATAAGTTCATCAATATGATGGTTTAGTCTACACTGTAACTACACATAGACAGTACTTCATGTTAATAATTGTCAAGGAAAATATGAAATGATAATATAACTAAGGACACTGTAGGGATTTCATGGCCATCTTCATCATATTTTATTGATTTGCTGCAAGCGTTTGTGCTTTTTTATTGATTAACTCTTAGATATCGTCAGTGAAACATTTTCGTAATGCTTAGCAGTCCTGTATCTGATCAAACATCACTTACCTGGAGGCTTTAATTCATGTTAATGTATTGTTATTTGATAGGGGTAGCTGATTTGTTTATACCATAGCTTTAAAATATTACCAAATAATAAACCTTTCTCATAATGGAATTGTTTGATATTGAGGATTGCATTTGGAAATTAATTTTATGCTTTTTATTCTTCTTTTTGATGTATTCACCATAATTTGTGTTATACACTATCTTTTAAAATCTGGAACTGTCCTCTAGGCCATCCTTTAAAAAATGTTTGTTTGCAGTAACGCGACCGACTCACAAAATTTGCCCCTACTCAAAAATTTTTTTCATGGTCTGGATAAAAAATTATTTTTTTTGAATCAGAAAATTATGCCTTGTGCTTTGTTTTCGTTCTTTTAAAGGTTAATAGAAGAAATAAAATGTAGGTCTTATTAAATTAGAATTCAGTTATCAATTTATTTATTGTTACCAGATTATCAAAGCATATATTGTCCAGCATTTTGAAATTCCATGTTTATTTGGGAGTACAGTTCAATAAAAAAAAAAAAAATCGACCTACCTACCCACCTGGAAAATTCTGGGTCGGGTTACTGCAAACAAACATTTTTTTAAGGATGGCCCTATTGAAATTTAAGAATTAAGCAGTCAACAGTACAGAATCTGGGAAGACTTCATTGCTTTACTGGCAATTAGGTAAATCATTATCACTGCTAGTGCTCAGAGAGGAAAGTAAAATTGAAGTTAATTAAGTTGAAAATCAGGTGTGCTGACTTAATTTTTGTAGGGACAGGAAATATAAATCTAACTATGCCTCTAGGGTCTTGATAGGAAGATTTGAAAGATATGTAATTTCCTGTAAATACCCTGTCCTTTGAAATATTACCATCCACGGGAATCTCACGGGAATTTATTTTAAAATGCAATAGTTCAGAAAATTTCCAACACCTTGTTTATTATAGAAATAGATTTAAGTTTGTAAGAGAAGATATAAAATGCTCTTAAATTTCACAAAATAATTAACATTTTCATCTTATTCATTTAATAGTAGAATGTGTACCCATTTTTACCTAGCTCTATCCACAGAAATACTAAGTACCCAGTAGAGCAAGCTACATCACTACACTTTTTAAAGAATATTTGATTCAAATTGCTTATAATGTCTTTAACAGCATGTAAGTACTATTGAATAAATGGATTTTTTAGGTTAATAAGCTTAAGAGGATGGATATTCCAAGATGCCATAATACTGTTCAGTATAGAGTTAAGTCCCTTTAATTATGTAAAAGTCATGTATATCAGAAATAAAACAAACCTAAAGCAAACAGAGATTGAATTATTTGTATTTCAGTTTTTATTTAAGCTTTTCAATAATTGTTTTTTTAAAAGAAATTAACTTATTTTATTTGCATCAGTTTTTAGCTCAAAAAGGTACATGTATTATTTTTGTTTCCTCCAAAACAATTCTGGCTCTAGTCTATAGTCTAGGTAATTAGGGCTCTGTCTTAGCAATCATTCCCCTTTTCTTTAATAAAGTACTTCTGTGATTTTGTAATGCCTGGAAAGTTACTCCCATTTTTAGCAGGGGTTTCATTAAGACTCAGTAGCCATGTTAAATCTGCAACCTGTTGTATCTTAGCTGCTTTTGGTGGTTTCTTTTTTACATTCCTTTGTGAATGGTAATTAATAATGTATGTGGCAGCAAACTTTGAGAAATAACCCAACTTCTTTCAAATATATACTATGAGCCCATGTAGTAGTAGTACTCTAAATCCAGGGGTGACATTTTTATATTTCACTCTTAACTAATAATAACTATTTAAACAGTGGTTACTTCTGTTATTATACTGTACCTCCTACAAATAGTAATAAGAGTAAAACAGGAATACTCTTCTGTATGGGTCTCCTGCAGTGACTGTAAAAAAAGATGCTGGCCAGGAATAGCCCTGTTCGTAGAACAAAAGTAAAAGTCATAATGTATTAGAAATATGACAAGTCTAATGAATGTATATATATATATAAATATATACATATACCTTTGCTTTATTCAATATTTCAAAGAAAATATAGAAATAAACAAAGTAAATGAAAATGCCTATGTTCATTTATTCAAGCGCTATTGCAAAAATGTATGCAGTTAAAACTACCCGCCAGCAATAGATACGACTCCTCACCAGCCACGGATTCCTCAGTGAATTCTGCACCTAGATTATAACTGGTTCTCTGCTTTTATATAAAGACATTAGACATTGACAAATTGGACCCATGCTAGAAATTAATCGTAGGAGTAATTTCATTGGTTATATTGGTTAATACAATTGTCTGGGAAAGAAACTCATATGGCTTTTCAGGTGTAATTGACTTATTATATCATCATATGCTATTTCATATTGATTTGACTGGTTCATGTCAGCTTCGTCTACCTTTTGATTTTCCAGTTCTACACATAATTATTGAAATATGTTACATAAAAATATTATAATATTATTGCTGCAATATAATATATAAAGAAACACAACATATAAAGATATAATATATAATTTCTGCACTGTTTCTCATCACCTAGTGGTTATGGTCGTTGACTTCAAACCACTTGCCCCTCACCGCTGTTGGTTCGAATCCCGACAGAAACTTGGATTCTTTCATGCGAGGAAGCTATCCAGCTAGCTTACGGAACGTCGTTGGTTCAACTCAGGTGCCCGTTTGTGCCTGAAATAATGCACGGAGAGGCACCTAAGGTCTTCCTCCACCAGTAACTTGCTGGAATGTCGCGATATGACCTATACTGTGTCGATGTGACGTAAAACCCAATCAAACAAACAAACAAATCATCATATGCAGGGTTGTTGTTTTTTTACCCACCATGACAACCAATATTCAGTGTTATTTCCAAATGTAAAAAGCAATGGCTCTTAAAATGTGTGTGAATAATTGTTCTCCTTATATTAGCATTGGTTCTGATGGTATGCAGTATCACTAAATTATCTGCATCTTTTCATTTATACATGATATTGTATTTTACCATTTGATTGGCACCAGTATCCAGTTCTAGACAAGTATATTTGTAACCAAACATTTTAAATGTTTTTGTCAATCTAGGAGATAACTCTGTTGGATTTGAAATCATTACAGGAGTACATGAATTTTAAAAATCTTTTTTTCCTTAGCAGTTCATAATAAGTTTATAAGAAAGTGTTAGTTTAAGCCATAATTAGAGCAATATGATATATTATATCTCTCTAATTGATCAAACATAGGACTAGCCTACATTTATTAATGCAATATTATTAAATAATTCATGCAGATTGGCACTGCAACAAAATCCATTTCATGTAGGACTTTTTGCTGAAGCATTATACATACCGGTATTGTTTTTAACTTAATGAGGAATTTCCTTAAACCCTGTGGAACAGTCTCATGTTGAAAACCATATATATGCATAATTAGATTCCACTCAAAACTATTAATTTAAAAATGTTAAGGTTACATGCAAGTTACATATGACAAAATTCTGTGTATAAAATTAGCATAGTTATGGATGTAATGAGGTTATTTAGGTTACATTAGCTAACTTTTTTGCCATATGATATAATGTGTTAGATTACATAATTATGGAGTACTCAACTTTACAATAAAAAAGTCAACAACAAACAAAAACAAACAAGCAAACAAAACCATTCTACTATATAAAGTTACAATTTCTCTGTTGTAAACTTTAAGGAAACATATTAAATATTTCATAGCCAGTGACCCTGGCCAGATTGTTAGACAAGTAAATTTTTGTTGCTTAATCAAATCAGATCAATCAGATAAACAACATATTCTCAAGAATCTTTTATTATTGTGCTTGTTATTTAAAGCACACTAATTGTTAAAAATTGTTAAATTTGAGCAACATAACAATACATGGAAAAGCAAAGGAACAGAATTAAAACTAGCAACAGCAGGGCGACACATAAAGACATGAAAAGTAGGACAAAATAATGTGACATTGAAAAGCAGGGTAACGCAAATATACATGGAAAAGCAAAGCAACATGTACAATAAGGCATGTAACTGTGGAGGAACACAATATGACATAGAATGTGGAGCATTACAACAATACAAGGAACATGGCGGCAAGGCAACAATACCTTGAACAGAGGATAATGACATTGAACAGTTCAGCATCTGGACAAAACATGGAAAGTTCTTTGAAGCAACACAACAAGACCAGAAAGAGCAAGTGATGCAATAATACATGTGGGACATGGAGCAACACAGTAAGATATGAAAATAACTCATTGGACATAGAGCAACCCAACAAGACATGAAAGTGTAGAGCAACACAATATGACATGGAACAATAGAGCAACTGGACAAGACATGAGACATGGAGCAAGAAACAGTGGAGCAACACAACAAGACATGAAAGAGAATTAATGCAATGATACATGGAACAGTGAAGCAACACAATATGACAAGGAACAGTGGAGCAACACAACAAGACATGAAAGAGAGATTAATGCAATAATACATGGAACATGGAGCATCACAATATGACATGGAAGAGTGAAGCAACTGGACAAGACATGGGACATGGAGCAACAAACAGTGGAGCAACACAACAAGACATGAAAGAGATATTAATGCAATAATACATGGAACATGGAGCATCACAATATGACATGGAAGAGTGAAGCAACTGGACAAGACATGGGACATGGAGCAACAAACAGTGGGGCAACACAACAAGACATGAAAGAGAGATTAATGCAATAATACATGGAACATGGAGCATCACAATATGACATGGAACAGTAGAGCAACTGGACAAGACATGGGACATGGAGCAACAAACAGTGGAGCAACACAAGACATGAAAGAGAGATTAATGCAATAATACATGGAACATGGAGCATCACAATATGACTTGGAAGAGTGAAGCAACTGGACAAGACATGGGAGCAACAAACAGTGGAGCAACACAACAAGACATGAAAGAGAGATTAATGCAATAATACATGGAACATGGAGCAACACAATATGACATGGAACAGTAGAGCAACTGGACAAGACATGGGACATGGAGCAACAAACAGTGGAGCAACACAACAAGACATGAAAGAGAGATTAATGCAATAATACATGGAACATGGAGCAACACAATATGACATGGAACAGTAGAGCAACTGGACAAGACATGGGACATGGAGCAACAAACAGTGGGGCAACACAAGACATGAAAGAGAGATTAATGCAATAATACATGGAACATAGAGCAACACAATATGACTTGGAACAGTGAAGCAATACAACAAGACAAAAAAGGAGAGGAATGTCCACAAATGGTAATTTGAAAAAAGGTTAATTGACATGTGCAAAGTGAAAAGGTTTAAAGCGTAAAACTAATTTTATGGATTTGGTTAACAAAAAGAAGTTGTTGAATTATTCTCCCTTGTGTCCATTATATGTCTTCCAAACAATCTTGCAAATAGATTGCATTTCTTAAGGTGCAATAAATCTCTCTGTTTTCATGTGAAATGTAATTAAAGAATGTATCTATTTTTTCCATTGATCCTACTCAGAAACTCTGTTTCTCTAAGGATAATTGTCAGATTGTCATGACAGCTCTCCGGTCTTATGTACATAAATATCAAAGCTTTCCATTAAAGGCACATGCTCCATATGTTCATTAACAGTAGAAGTTTCATTTCAATATTCATACTGGAACACACAAAGGTAAAAAAAACAAAAGTACTATGATGAGAATGTATCTGTTTGTTTTGTGTGTTTTGAGCATTATCGATGGGTATTAAATGTTTGAGAATTGATTGTGTCTTAGTTGCACTCCCTGTTTATCTTTATTTTCATATTTTAGCTTCAGGAAAATTGCATTTAACTGGAGATATTTATATTAATATTCTGATGTTCTGCATCATCTGTGATTTTAAACTGTAGACAGTGTGATCAGTGATTGATCCTAGATTCTCACTCAGGAAAGACTGACCAATAGATGTATGATGGATGGGCTTAAATTGTTACATTAATGTTCATTTTTGATGCCACTTGTGCTGCTGTTTTAAATGATAATTCTATGGTAATCGTTAGTTTTGCCACATTTTGATTGATGCCATAGTGCCAGTTTGCTAAATATGATCTATAATTTGAGTCAAGTATTGGGAAAAAAAGAGAAACAGTTACTGATAATAATGATACACTGAAAAAAATTTTTTTTTCTCCGTAATTTAGTCACAGAATAGGTACAGATGGTTGACACAAAGCGATCAGAAATGAATGAGATATCTGAAACTCTCCTAAATACAAATGATATTGAATCATTAATGATCATTCACAATGATTCTTGATTAAAGCCTTGAGAATTAATATCAAAGAGACAGTGTAATTATGACTTTGCAAAATTGATTGAAGTCATCAGATGGTAATTAATGTATTCCAATTTAACTGTCTTTGATTTGTTGTTAATAAGTGAATTTCTTTTCAAACCTTTAAGTTGACATTTATAAATATAAAGGTAAAAGGTCAGTTGATAATTTAGCCGATTTGTGATTATTGATTGTCTGATTTCTTACTCTGATGGATATAATTTGTAGCTGCATGTGAGACTTATATTGTATTGAAAACCAACCTTTAAAGAATAGATTCTTGCATGTCAGGATAAAATCTTTGTGATTCAAATAATCAATGAAAATTATTTGTCACTCATTTTGCAATGTTTTAGCGTATCTGTTAGACATGTAATGTTAGGACTATTTCGGAGAATTTTCTGGGAAATATATTCATGTATATCGTGATTTGGGATGTAAATACTATGCAAATATCTTGTTTTCATTGCTCTATCCATTTTATACAAATGATGGTGGTGCGGCATGACTAGCAATTGTTTATAAAATCGCAAGTTATAGGAGGAAAACATGAAGACTCTCCCAAAGGATTTACATGGTGCTGCAAGGAAAATTATAGTATATGTAACAAATATTGTGATCACTTGATAATGGATTTTCTATCTTGATAAATGTGTATCATTTATATAAGATTTTCGGACAATCATATGTGACAATTTGGATGATTTACATATCTTTTTATTGAAGTTATGCAAAGGTTTTGTACATGTATATTATTTGAAATGTTCTTTTTAAAGTGAGTGATAATCAGTTATAGGGAATGATATATGTAGGACTAATAACAATGAAAAGTTAATTAACAACAACAACAACAACAAAAGAACAACAACACAAAAGAAATCTTTTGAAAAAAAAAAACTTTGTATATTGAATAGCAACAAGTTTTCCTGTTAGTGACAGTTTCTTTCTTACTAGATTGGCAAAAGTCAGCTTCTTGTTATCAATGTTACAAAGAAGTTTTATGATGAGGGTTGGGAGAGATAATTATATCTGTTTACCATGAGAACTTTAAAAATATAGGAGCAGAATGTCGCCTATTGATTTTACTTCCAACATTGCATGAAAAATAGAAACAAAAAGCTCCAATTCAGTGAAATGAAGTGAATCCCTTGTAGAGGATTTAATAAAATCATCTCATAGATCATTGTAATGTGAAATACTTTTATAATGATGGAATTAGAGGACGAGTTTTGTATAGAAAGGAATGCTTTTAGAGAGTCCAGGAAAGAGAGGAGAGGTGCTGTGGCTGCCAGAAATGGTAAATACATGTTACATCTCCATCATATATATTCTACTAAAACAATGATGCATCAGTTGTTTTCTATTCCATATTTCCATATTTTGGAAGATGTCATACTGCTGCTTTTTGAAAATGTACATAGGATGGCCAGAAGATTGTTCGGCCAGTTTTTATGACTGGTTGCTTTTTGATGAGTCATTTTCTATAATATTGTTGCATATCAATATCTTAATATGTTGCATATATATTTACTTGTTATGAGTTTGAAAGTGGAAAGTAAAATGAAGGATAAGGAGTTCTACAGTTATTTAGTAATTCTATTCCCTTAATTGAGGATAAATTATTTGTTCTATTTGAAATTCAGTCATTTAATTTTCAGAATCTAATGTGATTGACTGCTAAATTTTCACAGGCCAGTCAGGATAGTTACTTATAAAATCTTACAGGCCTGACCCAAAATCGACAAACCATGGTCTAAACGGCTTTTTTTGAAAATAATTGCAGAAGGTACCGGTATATATCTGTTGCATCTTTTACCGTAGGTATTAAATTACTCCAGCTTCATTTTTTTGAGATATCAGCATGAATGATTGTAGGTCATATGAACTGCAACAATTTCACAATAAAACCCTCAAAAATAAGTTGATTTTTAAAAGTTTGTGAGGTTGTTATTTTTTTAAACCTATTGCCAGGAATTTGATACCTACTCCTAGGTCTTAATCATAGTGAAACGTTTTCTGTGTAAATTTTTGAAAGTCTGTTATATAATGAAATTTAATTTTAACTTTTATTATAATTAGAGACACAAAGAACTGTGTTTCCAGCTTTTGCTGATTTTTGTCTAATTTTGTATTTTTGTTATAACTGTTCATCTGTAAGATCAAGGTGGTGACTTTCCTCATATACCTTTACCTTAAGATGTATATATTAGCTTATTAATTATTAAAGGATATTTGATTATATTGCTGGAATAATTGAATTTATTATCATAAAATAAATAGTACTCCCTTTCGTTATCTCTTTGGGTAGATTACATCAAGCAGTACAGCCAGGCCAATCTGCAAGTATATCAGCTGTACTTAACTGTTAGATAGCTGTCCCAGAACCTGCTGAAATAGAAACTAGCTAATCAGATAAGCGTTTGCAACAAGTAACAGTATAGAGACAGGCCAGCCTGCACTTTCATGCATTCTGAACAATGCTCTTTATGCTGCAGGTTATGTCCACTTTATATATTTGATACTTAAATCTATTAAACTTTGAATCATGACCGTTCTAAAATCAAAGAAAGGCAAAGACATTAAACAAATTTAGCATGTTCAGAGTTAAATGTTTTGATAATAAAATCTCTTAAACAAAACAATTTTAAACCTTAGCTTGCTGTGAACATTATTTTGGTTAATGTTTTTCTGTGATTAGCAACATTGATTTACTCTTTATTAATTGTAAAATCTCAACTTGTGAGCTGACATTGGAATTAATATAAGATCAATTTATTATATGTGAATTTTCTCATTTGCTAAGTTCATAAACCAGAAACCATTGAACAAAACTCTTATTTCTTGTTGTAGAGAATTAAAGTTGCAAGATGCATAAGGAAAAATAGTATTGCTTGGGAAATTTGAGTTACAATCAGTCTGTTTTATATAATGTTGATTAGCTTAAATATTTTTGTTTGTTTTTTCTAAGTACATGTACCTGTAGTTATAGGACATTTTGTTTCAAATTTTACAGGAATAAAATCAGAAGAATCAAATGCACATTGACTCAACAACAATTTTAATTAATATTATAAGTTAAAGCTTGTAAGGAAATAGTTCAGATATAAAGTCATAAATATTTGACAGTGTCATTCAACTATTACCACTGTTATAAGTTCACAACAGCGCTATGACCTGGGTGATTATGTTAATTTCTTATCAGGGCAGACATAATACTGTATTATACTTCTATAATGGTATTACAAAGTTCATACACTCCAAGGCATTTAGTAATTTCATTAAAATCTCAATCTTTAAAATGTGGTGTCAGTCAATTTTTATAGATTGTAAAATTTACATGATAATATAATCTGTGTTGTCAGCGGAGTTCCCATATAATCCAGTGTTTAACATGTTACCTAAATGGTACACCTATTGAATTAACACAAAGTTCTGGTTTTGTAAAACTTGTTTGAATTCTCCATAACATAAATATTCTGGTTTTTGGTAAAGTTGTTGAATTCTCCAAAAATGAAAGAAAAGGTGTCAGTTTCTGGTTTATGGTAAACTTGTTGAATTCTCCATAACATAAAGAAAAAGGTGCAAGTTTCTGGTTTTTGGTAAACTTGTTGAATTATCCAAAAATGAAAGAAAAGGTGTCAGTTTCAGGTTTTTGGTAAACTTGTTGGATTCTCCATAACATGAAGAAAAGGTGCAAGTTTCTGGTTTTTGGTAAACTTGTTGAATTCTCCATAACATAAAGAAAAAGGTGCAAGTTTCTGGTTTTTGTTAAACTTGTTGAATTATCCAAAAATGAAAGAAAAGGTGTCAGTTTCAGGTTTTTGGTAAACCTCTGAATTCTCCATAATATAAGAAAAAGGTGCAACTTTCTGGTTTTTGGTAAACTTGTTGAATTCTCCATAACATAAAGAAAAGGTGCAAGTTTCTGGTTTTTGGTACACTTGTTGAATTCTCCATAACATAAAAAAGGTGCAAGTTTCTGGTTTTTGGTAAACTTGTTGAATTCTCCATAACATAATGAAAAGGTGTAAGTTTCTGGTAAACTTGTTGAATTCTCCATAACATAAATAAAAGGTGCAAGTTTCTGGTTTTTGGTAAACTTGTTGAATTCTCCATAACATAAAGAAAAGGTGCAAGTTTCTGGTTTTTGGTAAACTTGTTGAATTCTCCATAACATAAAGAAAAGGTGCAAGTTTCTGGTTTTTGGTAAACTTAGTCTTGTATAATCTTTGACAACTTTTTAAAAAAATGCCTTTAAAATGTTGTTCTTTATTGATGTATAAAAATTGCATGTATTTATTTTAAATTTTTTTAAGGTCATTGAAATTCAGTCATAACAATGCTATTTCATTGAATCTTGGTGCACTTTTATGATTTCTACCAGTAGCACTCATTTTCAAGCTTAAAGGTCAAGGTCTCGGGTACCTGTAATAGCAAAACATGAGTCAAAGCACATTGACATAGGAACTTGAAACATTGTATGTTTATTGATGAGCCCTATCTGAATTATCCACTTTGGTCAAAAGGTCAAGGTTATAGTGACATCACATCAAAATGTCGTGATTCTATTAAGTAAAGCATGCTGTCTAGGGATTGTCTTGTTGGGTTTTGGTTTTTATCATGAAAACAAGATTCTTGTATCTAATGAAAGTGACAATTGCTATTAATGAAGCTCACAGTATGAAATATACTGCATTCATAACTTTATTATTACCAAAGAATAAAACAATTTCAGCTAAATTTTATAGGTTATCTAAGAACTTTTGCCTTTTTTCATGTTTCCAATTTAATCTGTAATGAAAGTCTGACTTAGCAAAAATCATATTTCACACAGAAATTTTAACTGTTTTGAGATATTTATTTGTGCTTTATTTGCTGTTAGTGAGATTATCAAATGAAAAAAAATGCTATTCCAACTGTGATCTACTGTTTTATCATTTATTGATGTGGTAACTTGGTAATAGTGAAAGCCTCTGTATGATTAACGTTAGATATGAACTTAAGTTACATAAAGTGTCTTTGGCTAATTCCAGAAATAACCAGGCCAAAGAGAGAGACACTTTTCTCAATTGTATTTGCACAATCATATAAAACAAGTAATTTACAGAGTGAAATTAAACATCATTTTAAAGCAGTTGTCTAAAAGGCGTTAGATTTTTAACACTTGATTGCTCCAAATGAATAATGGTATTTACTTACCATCTGTACTTTTCACATGAATTAATTTGATTAATTATGCAATTAAATGAAAGTATGTATAAAGAACATCACATTTGTAACAATAAAACTGCACCACCAGATATGGTAAAAGTTTAAAAATTATAATATTTCTTGTCCATCTAATTTTGTTGTGAAATACAATGTAAAAAAATAACTAGATGTTAACGATTGTTATGTGATTAGGTATAGAGAAACATACTTTGAAATGTTAATTATGATTGATTTGATGAGTGTGGGAGGAGTAAGGTGTAAAAACTAAAAAAATTTGCATACATTTTTGTTGCTGAACTTTACATAATAAAGATGATTCACAATTTTGATCACCGCTTGAATAAAAAAAGAAGATAAAAAATCTATGTTGACGCAGTTGACAAATGACAAGTATTTTGTTGCTTAATGCCTTAAGACTTAGAACTGGGTATTAAGGTCTAAAGATATCTGGTATGTGTGGGTATAAATGTCTGAAGATATGTGGTATATGTGGGTATGAAGGTCTAAAAATATCTGGTGTATGTGGGTATGAAGGTCTAAAAAAGATATGTGGTATATGTGGGTATGAAGGTCTAAAGATATGTGATATATGTGGGTATGAATGTCCAAAGATATGTGATATATGTGGGTATGAAGGTCTAAAGATATATGATATATGTGGGTATGAATGTCCAAAGATATATGATATATGTGGGTATGAATGTCCAAAGATATATGGTATATGTGGGTATGAAGGTCTAAAGATATATGGTATATGTGGGTATGAAGGTCTAAAGATATGTGGTATATGTGGGTATGAAGGTCTAAAGATATCTGGTATATGTGGGTATGAAGGTCTAAAAATATCTGGTATATGTGGGTATGAAGGTCTAAAGATATGTGGTATATGTGGGTATGAAGGTCTAAAAATATCTGGTATATGTGGGTATGAAGGTCTAAAGATATGTGGTATATGTGGGTATGAAGGTCTAAAAATATCTGGTGTATGTGGGTATGAAGGTCTAAAAATATCTGGTGTATGTGGGTATGAAGGTCTAAAGCTATATGATATATGTGGGTATGAATGTCTATATATAAAGATATATGATATATGTGGGTATGAATGTCCAAAGATATGTGGTATATGTGGGTATGAAGGTCTAAAGATATTTGGTATATGTGGGTATGAATGTCTAAAGATATGTGGTATATGTGGGTATGAAGGTCTAAAGCTATATGGTATATGTGGGTATGAATGTCTATATATAAAGATATATGATATATGTGGGTATGAATGTCTAAAGATATGTGGTATATGTGGGTATGAGTGGTATATGTGGGTATGAATGCTTTAAGATATGTGGTATATTTGAGTATACCTGCTTTCTGTAAAAAAATTTTAGAAGAATAAATACATGATGATCTGATTCTTAGCTTTTTCACTTGACATTTAATGCCTTTAAAAATTTAACAACTTGCCCATTAGTTATTGAAGACAATATTGAATATCTAACAGTTAATTTTCAAATTATCATTCAGCTGCACCAGTAGAAAAGTGCACTACTTTAACTTTAAGCTTGCTGCTACTGATTACAGCAGAAAGCAATCAGTTTCAGGGCATTATTGGTTAGTAAACACAATGATTGTTAAGTAGGGACTGGTAATTGATGGTTTGATTCAACCACACTGTAATACCAATTATTCTTCCTATCTTTACTAAGCAAAAATCGAAGGGATCAAGCTTGAAGAACAAATGAGATTTTAGTTTGAAATTGAAGGGTAACTATATTGTGGGGGGGGGGAGGTTTACAGTATCTGGATATTTACTAAATGTCTACTTGTCAATCTATAGTATAGGATGAAACAACTTCCTGACACTTGTGATGGGGAAAACCACTTTATGTGAAATGGTGTCAATAATTTGGCTCAAGTGCCTTATTTAGATTGGCCTTGGAGCAAGAGATTAATGGTCTCATTGAAGTTATTTTTTGTTATACATACACAATATATCTTTTATAAATGGCAATTTTGAAAACTGGAAATATTTCTTGTGTTGAAAAAAAGTAAAAGAAAAAATAACATTTAGGACAACTAACAGCTTTTGTCACATGATAAGTCTTACAATTCAGATAAAATTCTTTTTAGTTGTTGGTAATTATAGCTGTGATTACCCTCAAAATTATAATGTGCATATTCCACATGTAACACATTTAAATTTATGTAAATTTGACTGTAAGCAAATTAAATGTCTTGCATAATAAAGTACCATATGACTTATTATGTAATTAAAATGGTGATCAGTATTGTGTACTGTTTTTCCAAGACTGTGTTGTGTACAAGAATTAAATTGTTGCACAAGATTTGAAGAATTATCTACATTACTCTGTGTATGACATTATTGACAACATTTTACTCAACAAACAGAGGAAATGATAGTTGGTGGCAACCTGCTTCATATACAAGTGGCTATAGTGTCATTGTAAAGCTTTAAGAGCTATTAGTGAGATTGACTGCTGTACTCATCATATATATGGAAGTTCTGATTGACTTAATGACTGTGAGTTGTTGCTATGAAAAGGCTAATAATGATTAACTATGGGTACTATAATTGGCACTAAAAGGTCTAGTTGATATCACATGCAAGGAGGCTCAAATCACTTGAAAATGTCCTCTCTGATAATAATATTTCTGCATCTAATATGATTATGCTGTCTCTACTTTAAACTAGAGATAAATTATTACCCTCTCCTGTTATTGAATTGAAGATCACAAAAGAGGGATTAAAATGATTGTAAGTATCTCAGAAGTTGAACAAGTCAAAGAGATCTTTATGTGATGACATTTAAATGATGCAGTCTGGAAAGATTCCAGTCTTATGTTTTATTGTCTGTTACATCATTGGCGTATTCTTTATGATTGTCTGTGTCGTTGAGTTATTGTCAACTTTATCAGCTGCATACATCTTGTCTTCCTGGAATACAATCTCCATGTGATCTCTCATCTACAAATTTGCAGTATTACAAGCAAAGAATATTTACTTGTGATAGTATCATAGTGTTGATAAACTGTTAAATGCTATAGTTGTGTAGGCTAGATTATTTGAACTTGAGTGACATTTACTTGTTTTAACATCATTTTCTATTGTTTTAAAAATATAATTTCTTGCATAAAAGTCCAGTGGCTTATTGTAAGATGTAGAAGATTTTTATGATAACCATAAAAATGTGAACCAATTAAGTGCTAAATTCTGAACATATAAATAAAAAACAATTTTAAACTGTAAATAATTAAAATTTATAGAATGTTAACATTAAATGCTACATGTACATGTCCTTGAACCAATCTAGTCTTTAGATTCTAATTTTGAGGGATGTCTAGGCACTACAAACATAAGAATTACAAAAACTGTAATTCAGTTAAAAGTGAAGGTAACACAACTTATTGACTGTAATATTCAGACAATATATGCCAGCTCATTGAAATAAATAGTTTTATGAAAAAAATCTGCAAAAACAATCCTTATCTGGAATTTGACTTCATTAATTTAATCATAGAATCTTTCAAAGATCTATTAATGATTTCCATGTTAAAAGTTATATTTTCTTAGTGTAAGAAAAAAAATAACCAGAGTTTTATTTGAGGAAAAAGAATGTTACTCTTTTCTCCTTGTGTTAATTTTTCCTTTTCCTGATAGTGACATGCAAATTGATTTGTGAAGAAAGATGCTTTCAGAAATTGTAGAATTAAGCAACATTTGCCTGCAGCAGGAAACTTTGTTTGCTTTTTTTTGTTGTTGGGACAAAATACATTTATTGATAATGTTACACCATTTCCTGATGGATTTTTATGCCATAAAAATAATTGCATTTCTGCCAATTATAAATTAATGGCATAAAGTAACAAGCAATCCTAATAGCCAGATAAATTGTTTTTGGATGATTTTCATTAATTCTCTATTACTGGTTATGTTCAGAATGTGATTTTAATGATTTTCAAAATGCATTTTTCTTAAACAAATTGAAAGAAAATGGCAAAAAGCCTTTGTTTGAATTTACATGTGTGTTGGTATACTCTGTAACTAGCAGTCAGTTTGTTAAAGTATTTGATTTATTTAATTATTGTAATCAGCAGTTTATTTTCTTTTACATAACATCTTTAATTTTTTGCTGGGTATTATTTATTTATCTTGAAATATTTTAAAGATTATAAGGTCGTTAACTTTAAGCCACTTGCTCCTCACTGCTATGGGTTTGAGTCCCTTTCATGTGAGGAAGCTATCCAGCTAGCTAACAAAATATCAGTGAGTCTGCTCGGGTGCCCGTTCATGCCTGAAATAATGCATGTGGTCTTCCTCCACCAGTCACACTTTACTATAAATAATCAAATATCACATGTAGTTTGCTGATACCTCTTTTTTCACATATTGCATTGTATCTAAGTTACTTTATTCCTAGAAAAGATTTTGCGCGTTTTAAGTTAGCGCTTTTCGCGGTAGGCATGATTCCGCGAATCTTTATAGCCGCGAATATGTCACTTATAACAAATCCGCGAACATTTCTAGCTTCAACCAAATATAACGTGCAGAATATTTATTATAATATACTTACACAAAAAGACATATAAACACAGGTGCTATAGAAATGTGTAAAGAATTAATTTAGTATGTTATTGATACTAGTTTGCACGCTGAAAAAGAAAATATCAATTGCATTTTGATAAATTAAGCAAGTCAGTTATAGAATTAAAGTTTGGATGATATAAAAGTTATAAATGTGTTGATTTTCAAATCTTTTTCTTAACAAATTGAAAAAATGGCCTTTGGAAATATACAGAGTGTCTGTGGTTCCGAACTAGTCAAGTGTTAATAGTTATATAAATTTAACAAGTATTGTATTGTAACATAACCTTTAATGCGGATTGTAAAAAATAATTTAATAATTATAAGGTCCGTAACTAAGCACGGTCTCATCAAAAGTTAGTCCCTTTCATGTGAGGCCGTAGCAACTAAATTCAGTGATCGCCGGGTGCCCGTTCGCGAAAGTTTGTCTCCCAAGATGCCACGTTACTGTAATATAACAAATTCACATGTACTTTGCGATACTCTTTTTCAGCGATATCATGTATCTTTAACATTTATTTTATAATTCAAAGACAAATTTTCCTTGATCCAGCCTCAGATTATGCATTATGTATTACATTGTTAGAGTAAGGTTGTATTACATATGATAATGTGTGTATATATATATATATATGATACTGTACTATGTTTGATTGATGCAATTTTAGATACAGTGTTAGTAGACCAACTTGATACATGGGCCGTCCTGCAATTGTGTGTGTGCAATTGTGTGTGATGATAACTGATGTTAAATTACAACACTACTTTAATTACGTTGGACTGGTTATGAACACAAGAAACAAATGCTGTCAGTATGCAGATTTTCTTTATTTTCAACAACTGCAGCAATTAGCATACATGTCTATTTGGCAAACAATTTCAGAGAAAAATGTGTGAAAAGAGCAGTTTTTTGTGTGAGTGGTATTTCGGGAAGTATGATTTAGTCATTAACATAGATTGGTTTATAAAAAAACCTAACAGTTTATTTCCTGGAAGTGTTGTTAAAGACATTTGAGCATAATTGGTTTTTTCTCTATTTTCAGAACCCCCACCAACCAGATTTGCAAGAAGAAAATCAGGTATATTTCCTTTTTTGTTTTAAGCACCAGTCCTTTTTCACATTAAATAACTATACTTATCACAAGAAGAGTGTTAATTTTGATTTTTGGAATTTAAATGGTCCAGCCTCTAAAATCACTAAATGTCTGGAAAGCCTAGTCATACACCTTTGAACTAGAGTCTGGCAGAGCTGTGCATATATTCTCTATCTCTCTAGCATTCATGCTATATGTTTAGCCCACCAAAACTGAATAATTTGGCTTTTGAATTTAGTTTTATGTTTGAGGTATTTAAATATACCATCACAATGATAAATATGAGCATCAAACAATATAAAAGTCAGATTGCAAGAATGTAAAGACTACTATAGTCTGCTTTATCCTGTTGGCAAGCTTCTTTTGTTTGTTTATCTTGGTTTTCTATGCCAGCTTCAATACATTTTGGGTCATATCTTGGCAGTCAGTCCACCTAACTGACTTTCCTAGATAACTGACCAGTAGTTACCAATTTATTGGCAAATAACTACTGATCCCCACATGATTTCTGAATCATTTGTAAGATGAGGGTCATACGCCCATTAGACTCAGTTAGACTCAATGTCAGACACCTATGTCACAGAGCAATTTGCTTCACTTTAGGATCAAACCAGTGACCCCTGGATTACAAATCTGATGCTCACAGCTAAAATAAAAGAAACTACATGTAATTTAAGAGATAACTTAAGCCGTGTTTGGGCCTTTTGTTCCATTTTCCTGTTGTGATCTGGCCTTACTTGTATTTTGAAAAAGGCACCAACATATAGAACATTTTATGATATTTTTAATAGTTTTTTCAGAGTTAAACAAGATTTTTAGGTAATGGTGTTTGACTTCTATTTCAGTATCGGCAGAAAGGTATGACCCGGAGGCAGACGAAGAGGAGGGGAACCAAAAGGTAACTTTCTTCCATCTACATTGTATACCATAATTATATGATCTTTAAAATACATGACATTATCAGATGGTATGCAAAACATTATGATTTTTCATCATTTATTTGCAAGGAAGCAAGTTTTTTTGCTAACTGCCCCGAGTTGGAAGCTTGTAAAATGTAAAGTAACTATTGTCAAAGTGTAGTGTGCCTGCTACATACGTCATTAGTGACATAAAAAAAACAACCATTGATGATCATGTGGGGAAGCTTTCCATCAAGTTAGCCGAAGATTGATGCTTCTATACCCAAAGGTCTACTTCCAAACAGGAAATCAAAGTGTCATATGATATAAACAATGCTGTTGTCGTCTCAAGTCCAGCCAAATGCTCCTATTATCACATAATGCAGGGAGCTTGTTATAACAACTTGAGAAATTGTTTTTTTATTTTATAGATTGTTCATCCAAAGTCAGATGAGCAGAGAAATCGACTGAGTGCAGCTGTAAAACCCATCTTCCTTTTTAGATCATTAGAACCAGTAAGTAAAATTCTTGTAGAGAAATCACAGTGAGTGATAAGTCAGTGCTTAAATGTTAATGTTATTATTGTAAGCTATAAAGTATTAACCAAAAACTATTTTCAAAATTTTGTCCGTTTAATAATTCACGATGGATTAAATGTGATTTGACAAAGCCTGAAAATTAATTGAGTTCACCTTAAATAAGATATTTGTAAGCTTATTTTGAAGGAACAGATCAATAAACTTGGACTATGTTTATGAAGAATAGTTTTACTTTTGTATCTAGCTAATTTGTAAGTTGAAAGAAGAAAATGCATAAATTTGCATGCATTAAATTTGTAAGAAACTGTCATGTTGAGAAATGAAGAGTAATAGTCTTGTATTCATCTATAAGTTTATATAGGAGGCTCTGTATTGACTGCTCATAGAAATACTGGATTTTCAAGTTCTTGTAGAATATATTAAATAAAACATTAAATGTGACTTTTTGATTTTTAAGTAGAAGGGTTTCTGTTAGACTGTCTGAATTAAGTATATGTAGAAAAACTTAAATAGTGAGCTTAAGCATTGCATTATAAAGATTATATCTGTAGCCTCTGTTCCATTTGTGTTCTATAAATTTTAAGACAAAAGTTCTTTCTCACAATCTGAGATTTTAAATTAAAAAAGTTTTCTTCCAGTCAAAACATTAAAACCCTTTTACTGGTATCCAAGTATTAACCCATCTTGGGAAGTTTTTGTCTCGTGTTTTTTTGGCTAGTAAGGCATTTAAATTAGATTAAAATATAAGGCTTTTAGCTAAATTGATATCAATACTAAATGAAAAATTAAACTTCAAAAGGTAAAGAGAAAGTCAATGTATAGAATTAAGTGTGATAAATAAGCCAAGTTGAATGAATCTTTCTCGGTGACATTATAATGGGAAAGGCCACTTTTGATAAACTAAAGTCATCCGGTATTCATATGGTGTAAAAATAAAAGTAAAAAATTAAGTTTTCTTGCTCTTTCACATTTTGTGTGAAATTAATCAAATGCTTGAAAGGTTTTTAATGCAAAGGATTAAAAATGATAACTTCTATATAGACTATGGTTTTCATATCTAGAATTTATTAAAATGTGAAGAAAACTATCTTAAAATCCAATAATCATTAAATCATAAAACTACAAGTCAGAAATCTGTATTAATTGTTGTCTATCTATTCAAGTGGCCTGATAGGATTTTAATGATTTTATTAGTGTTATAAATAATGGAACAAGTCTATACACCTATTATATTTATTTGTTTACTTAATATTCATAAGTCTATCATGGCTTGCAAAATATGATTTGACTTGCTTGTCCATTTTACCTGAAACATCTCTTTACTTGTTTGTGTGATATTTATAAGGTAGATTCTGGAAAAAAATTTAGCTGCCCCTATCTATGATATGATAATGCAGTTATGTGGGCAGGGAGAGAACAAAAAAATTCAATGCTTATTACATCAGGGCTTTTTTTCCTTCTCAGAGGAAGGGCTGCTGCCCCAGTATGTGAAAAAAAAGATTGTACATGTTTCTTACTTTGTTCATGACATGAAATAAAAGAAAGAAGTTAGCCTTTTTTTTTAGCAAATGTCAAGTGACTATGGCCTGACAATTACTTGTTCTACTGTCATTTTGAATTTTTCTTTTGTACATGAGCCTGTATGTTATAGGAAGAGTTATGTAGGAAGCTTGTTCTATCTCTTAGGAATTAGCAATAGCAAAATGTGGAAATAGTCTGTGCCCTTAAATGTTTGAAAAAATTGTATAATTTTGATGAAAGGCTTATATAATTATATTGGCGGAACTACTTTTTTTAAGGTTTTTATTACATGTAATATTGTAATAAGATTGACTTTGACTTATATGTAATGAAACTTTTAAACCAGATTAACATTCTGTATGTAAGGCAAGTGCTGTGATCATTTCAATACATTATGTTAAACTATATCATAATCTCCTCACACAGTGAAAAAAACACTAAGTAAGTAATCGATTGATCACCCAAATAAACTTGAACGATCAGTCCCCAATCAGATTAATACATTTTTTAAAGGTAAACAACTTATGAAAAGTAAATGAAAATAAAGTTGAGTGATTATGTGAACTATTTTGAAGACATTTTAATTATGCCAGTATCATTTTTGTGCATGATTGTTATAAATTGATTATAAATGGTATATGTTTGAAAAGGTCACTGTTACTGTTTTTATATTAATGATATTTGAATTGTTGCTTTATGAATGTGAGATGAAAACAACAAGAACTAAAGAGTCTTTTGAACAAAAAAGATATATGTACATGTTTATTTCTCTTACACTACGCAAGACATATCAGTATATTTGAAATTTGTTAAAAGTTAAACATAAGAGTTTCCATTTTCTCTCTCAATAGATTTTAACACTTTTATATTGTGCATTTCAATAACAAGTCATCGAAAAACAAGGACTGAGATCCTAGCTCACCATTTTCCTGTTTACTACAAAACAATATTTCTATAAAAAAAATGCTCTTAGAAATGTTTTATTTTCATGTCATAGACTTTAAATTTAATACAAGAATCAAATATTTCTGTTACTAGCTACCAACCAGTAATTAGAATGTTTATGATTGTTTAAAATATACTATTTCCTTGAACTTCTTCTGTGTTTTGATGTCAGAATTTTACCTACTTCCTACTATAGAGTTCACAGTGTAATAACTGGTATTTTGAGGTATATGAGGGGCACAAAAAGCTTTTTGTTTTACATTCCTATGTCTGGTATTTACGTACAATACTGTACCAGCTTATACTTATTATATAGATAAACTATAATTAAGGTGAAGGGTGAGTGCAGGTGTCTATAGTGAATTAGTGTATGATCTATGTATGATCAATGTGTCAGGTTATATAGTGGTACAAGTAATGTATGTACAATAAATAATTGCTGTATAATACATATAAATATTATGACAATATGACATACTTATCATACAACAAATCATAATAACATTGACTTTTGAATGGTGGCAAAACATTTGTCCCTATCATATTTTCACGATCATCATACATGTGTTCATTTTACGTCAAATCTTATCTATAGAACTATACTAGGTTTAAAAAACAAATGCGTAAATCAGTATCAATTTAAGGAAACTAATGAAAACCTTCAAAAATACAAAGCAGTCTTAAATACAATATTTGATATCAATATATTACCTTTGAATAGCTGCATGTATAATGTTAGTCTGACCTGCCTCTTTATGGTCATAGTATACTATTTTTCACAACATTATGTTACTTGTAAAACACTCTTTCTGTGGTTTAAGTATTCAGATAGTTTTAACTGATTTAACCATTATTTTAGAGATCTTTTTTTTTTGTTTATGTTCCCTAAGGGCTCAAATATTATTTGTTACTGTTCTTGGACATTGTTTGAACTGGATTTAATATGTTTTCAACTGGCCATATGTGCCTGAATTATTCATGGTCTTTAACCCAACTGTAATGCTTGACATTGGCTATGAGATACAAAGTGTTTGCATTTGTGAAGAAAACAAACATAATAGATGACATTTTATCATGTGTGTGTTTTCTTTAATTATGAAGCATTCATATCTATATGTTTTGATTTTATTTGGTCAATTTTCTCTTGTCTAGCAATTTATGCATTTATATGTCAAGTGGCCATCTCCAATACTGAATAGATAAAGTGACAAACATGTATACATATATATATATACCATCAAAGGTATTTTGTATTGCAGCAAAATATTTATATGAATATACAGTTCAATCTATTGAGAAGGAAAAAAATAAATATCTGAAATGATAATCTGATTTTTATCAAAATTAAGCCTGTGTATTAAACCCCATGAACTTAATAAGTTTATCAAAATTATCAGAAAATAGATGTTCAATAAATTTTTGTTTGTTGATAGAAAATAAAATAACTGTTTTATTGTCACTTTAATGCAGTGATTTAACTGCTAATTCTGTTAATCTTGACATTGAAAGCCAACTTTTTGAAAACCACATTTTTTTGGCAATATGTTTATAAACTGTTTTATTCTTTCTTTTCAGGAACAAATGAACTGTGTATTAGATGCCATGTTTGAAAAGAAGGTAAAGTTAAATCTTCAAGTAGTTTTTATGTAGACATTTGTTGTTTTTGTTAAACAACCTGCCAAAAACTAGGATTACAGTGAGATGTATGGTGAATAAAAAAAGGTATGCTTCCGCACTAAAATGCTAAGCTGAAAGAATGTCCTGTCTTTACCACTAATATAGAGAGCTAGGTTAGCCAGACTGAATAGATTCTATGATATTGGTTGCCACATTTGAGCATTAAAAGCCATTTTTTTAAGTGAAATATTTTAAGCTATAAGCTTATAGATACACTTTCAAATCGGTTCCTGGAATCAACCAGTACTGAGCAATGAGTGTAAAGTTTCTTGCTCATGAAAACAACAACTTGTCCCTGACAGGGTTTGAACCCATGTGGCTAGCGATCATTAGATTAAGTAAAATATGTATCATACTAAGAGTATTGGACAATTTTGAGCTTGAGTATTCAAAGAATAGACTCACTCTGGTGTTGGCATCACACTCCTGTTAAGTTTTTTATGTGAGTTGGTATCTCCAAAACTACTGAAGGGAATGGGTTGAAACTTCAAACATATTTAAGAGAATAATAGGAGCTCACTATCCAAGGCCTTTAACTCTAACATTGATTTTGACAGAATTATGGCCCTTTTTGAACTTAAAAAATTCTATGTTATCCAGGCTCTTGTCACATGAAGCACT
Source organism: Ruditapes philippinarum (assembly GCF_026571515.1). Taxonomy (NCBI): domain Eukaryota; kingdom Metazoa; phylum Mollusca; class Bivalvia; order Venerida; family Veneridae; genus Ruditapes; species Ruditapes philippinarum. The sequence continues at coordinate 32,524 of NW_026864462.1, read as the reverse complement.
GCAAATAGTCAGCCACCCTGTCCTACTATTATAAACAAGTCGTGTCCATTGCACAAAGTCAGCAGGGTAAATTGGCTAATTTATACTAAATACTTTTACATGCAAAAAATCTTGAGTGCAAATGTACAGTGTAATATAATAAGCATTTAAACCATCCAGACTTGCCGATATGTGATGCAAATAAGATGCAAGTTTAAATTACTAAAATACCTTTTATTGTTTGTATTGTATATTTTTATCTCCTATCCTAAATTTACATCTGATCTATTGTATGTCACATTATGCAGGTTTTGTGGTGCAAATAATTAATATGACCCAGTCATTGCAATGCTGCAAATTTATAAGAAAATGAAGAGTGAACACTTATTTGTAAGGCAGTTAAGAATGTTACTTTTAAAGGGATGTAATGAATTTTATAATTTGTTGTTTTATATATGTAGAAGAATGCATCCATTATGTATTCCTAATTTTCAGGGTATTATTATTTTATGTAACAGTTTTAGAAATTCTAAAAAATCCCTTTTCTAACATCCAAGTTTATCATTATTTATAGGGTTAAGGTTTTGGTTAAACCTAAAATAAGTCTTTATGTGAGAGACTTGACCGTCTCCGTGATTGAGGGGTTAGAGTCAATGACTTTTAATCCAGTCACCTCTCTGGCGTGGGTTCGATCCCCTGGAGATGCTTTGGTAGTTAAGTGCGGAGGAAGGTAGTCTAGTACTGGTGTAACTCTTCGGAAACTACCCGCCTATATGAAATACTGTTGGGAAAAGGCGTAAAATGAAACAAACAAACAAACAAAATGTGAGAGACTTATTTGAATTATGACATATGTATATAAATTATACTTGATTGTATAAACACCTTCAAGAGAAAATGTGTCCTTATGTTTTATAACATTGGCAGGTGTTATACAGGAAAAAAATCAGTTCCCTTGGAAATAATGTAGTCTGCAGGTACAAATTCCTGTTGTCTTGTGAGGGACATTGAAATGTGTTAGGCAGTTAAGTCAATAAGTATAATATCGGTGAAGGAAACAATGAAGTCTAATGAGATGTGATGTATGACACACATTTTGTCATCTGATCATAGAGAAATATGCAACATATGTGTTTCTGAAAATGACAAAACATAATGATATTTTGTTATAGCTATAAAGACATAGGTAAGTTTTGTTCTGAAGCTGTTAAAATCATTACAAAGCATACCAACATCTGTTAATTCAGTTATGAAAAGGAAAAGGTAGTTAACCAAAAATATAATAAGGAAAATAATTGAAATAGAAAATATTGTTGAAAACTTTAAAGTTAGATATTGTTGAACCGTATAGGGTTGTAAGTTACAGTGTATACAAGTATTCTACACACATGCTGGGTCAAATTCTTTAATGTGGTGAAGATTTAAGCTGATTTATATGGAAGGTTGGTGGTTCCACTCAAGTGCCTGTTTATGCCACAGATAATGTAGAATAATGCACCTGAGATTCTTTTGTATGTTTCTTCTACTCATTCTCACCATAACTTTAAGTATATTCTTAGAAATTCAGAAAACTTTATACAAATGTCTTTACAGTTCTGTCTTAAATTTACATTTGGCATGACAGAGCAGAAATATTTCCCTGAAATAATGTTAAACCCAAAAGCAAACAAGTTTATACAGTCATAATGATTGTAAATTATCTTTATTGTCAGAAATAATGCAAATACATTTTATTTTAGGAAAGATACTGATATTAAAATCAAATTGTCTCCAAAGAATGCAGACACTTTGAAGGGTTGGTTCTGTTGTCCATGGAGCCTGTTTACCCCTGGTGGTTCTTTAATAGCAATTGAAGAAGTGCATTATATATTTCTTGTCATGTTTGATGAGTTTTTTCATGGCCCCTTATTTATTACTTTACTAAATTCTTGTCTAATTTGTGAAGTCTGACTATGTTAATATATTGTTTGATTGTCTGATTTAAGGATTAATAGATACTGTCCCTGGGTAAAATAAAAGATAAGGAAATCCCAACATAATGGAAGTGATTGCCCAAGGATATCCCAACATGATGGAAGTGATTGCCCAAGGATATCCCTACATGATGGAAGTGATTGCCCAAGGAAATTCCAACATGATGGAACTGGTTGCCCAAGGAAGTTCCATCATGATGGAAGTGATTGCCAAAGGAAATCTCAACACGATGGAAGTGATTGCCCAAGGAAATTCCAACATGATGGAAGTGATTGCCCAAGGAAATCCCAACATGATGGAAGTGATTGCCCTAGGAAATCCCAACACAATGGCAGTGATTGCCCAAGGAAATCCCAACATGATGGAAGTGATTGCCCAAGGAAATCCCAACATGATGGAAGTGATTGCCCAAGGAAATCCCAACATGATTGAAACTGATTGCCCAAGGAAATCCCAACATGATGGAACTGATTGCCCAAGGAAATTCCAACATGATGGAAGTGATTGCCCGAGGAAATCCCAACATGATGGAAGTGATTGCCATAGGAAATCCCAACACAATGGAAGTGATTGCCCAAGGAAATCCCAACATGATGGAACTGATTGCCCAAGGAAATCCCAACATGATGGAAGTGATTGCCCGAGGAAATCCCAACATGATGGAAGTGATTGCCAAGGAAATTCCAACATGATGGAACTGGTTGCCCAAGGAAATCCCATCATGATGGAAGTGATTGCCAAAGGAAATCCCAACACGATGGAAGTCATTGCCCAAGGAAATCCCAACATGATGGAGGTGATTGCCCAAGGAAATCCTAACATGATGGAAGTGATTGCCCAAGGAAATCCCAACATGATGGAACTGATTGCCCGAGGAAATCCCAACATGATGGAACTGATTGCCCAAGGAAATCCCAACATGATGGAAGTGATTGCCCAAGGAAATCCCAACATGATGGAAGTGATTGCCCAAGGAAATTCCAACATGATGGAACTGGTTGCCCAAGGAAATCCCATCATGATGGAACTGATTGCCAAAGGAAATCCCAACACGATGGAAGTGATTGCCCAAGGAAATCCCAACATGATGGAAGTGATTGCCCAAGGAAATCCCAACATGATGGAAGTGATTGCCCAAGGAAATCCCAACATGATGGAACTGATTGCCCAAGGAAATCCCAACATGATTGAACTGATTGCCCAAGGAAATTCCAACATGATGGAACTGATTGCCCGAGGAAATCCCAACATGATGGAACTGATTGCCCGAGGAAATCCCAACATGATGGAACTGATTGCCCAAGGAAATCCCAACCTTGATGGAACTGATTGCCCGAGGAAATCCCAACATGATGGAACTGATTGCCTGAGGAAATCCCAACACGATGGAACTGATTGCCTGAGGAAATCCAAACACGATGGAACTGATTGCCCGATGAAACTTATTGCCAGAGGGTTCTCTATCCAACCCAATTATTGATTATTTTTCTCACTCAACTTGGCACATAAGAAACTAAGTAAGATCGTCTCTTCAAAAATTTCTAATGTGCATTATAACCTTGTTGGAGAAACAAGGCAGAACTTAGTGTTTGACTTCCATAGTTGATAAAAAGCATTTTACATATGCCAAGATTTTCTACTGATACAGTTAGTTTGACATACTGATACAGTTAATTTGACAAAATGAAAATAAGTTAATTCATCATCGAGAAGTAGGGTTATTAAAAAAACGTGGAAAATATCAAAACATTAGTATAACTGTTTATGAAAAAATCAGTCCATACTTCACTAGTCAACATTTCTTTCCCTGTTTGCAAAGATTTTATTTCAATGAACTACTCCAGTTAATTCGACCAAATATTCAATCAAAATCAATTCAAAAGCGGTTTGTTATCAAGAAGTATCGTTATCATTACAAAAACATGAAAGTTTACCATGCAAAATGTCATAATATAAGTGTTATTGAGGAATTCAGCAAATTTTAAAGTGTGCTATTTTTGTTAGGTCTATAAGGAGAAAGTCTGAACTACATAGCGTTGGACTTATCAAAGCGTGAAAGTTATTATTAATTTCTTTCGATCCTGTGGACAATCTAATAGACTAGCTTATGTTTCAATACTTTTGGCCCTAATTAAGTTTGATTGTCGTTCAAAGAGGAGTGAATGTCGCGTAGGAATACATAAAGAAGTATGGCACATAAACCCATGTGAAATAAGATTTTCTAGCACCGCTTTTTTAGTAACATTTAGTAACATTTACGGATTTTTCTATCTTGTCAGTTAGAACACATGGTTTTTTGTTCATGAGGTCTTGCTTAACGTGAAGGTTTTATTTTTTTCATGCTTTTTATTCTTGCTATTTAGAATTATAAAACAGAAATACAGAATTCTCTCTAAGAATTTCACTGAGGCGCATCACTTATGTAAGAACTGCTTTTCTAATAAAAAATGTAAAGTGAGCTTCAAATTACAATGGACCTTTCCGGTGTTTACAGTTTTATGTAAATAGGCTAACTTGTTATCCAATCGCTACACTGAGATAATACATAGTCACTGGTTGACCTGGTTTGCACAAAAGAACACGTGCTTATGTTTGTGATACTGTTTGTAAGCAGTTGACCTAGCAATGAATGGAAAAGGTGTGGCTAAATGTTCCGCTACGAAAAACCGGAAAGGTCATGCATTACAATGTTCATGGTTTCTCTCTCTTAAAATAATGTTACAAAATCTTTTTGCTTAACTTTCTGATCTACCCTCTTTTTCAAGACAGGCAAAAAATATTGATCCTGCAAATCTCCTTGGGAAATATACAGTATTCAACTGCATTTTGATAAACATTTCTCTAGGAAATTTTGGGATTAATTGAATATATTTTCCATATTTAATCTTGTTTGTAATGATCGTTGATAGAAAATGAAAGTTTATTCTACTAAAAAAGCAATAGTTTTATTATTTACCCAGACAAAACTAATAAATGAGCCGCATCATGACAAAACCAACATAGTGCGTTTGCGACCAGCATGGATACAGACCAGCCTGCGCATCCGCGCAGTCTGATCAGGATCCATGCTGTTCGCTTACAGACCCTGTTACAAGTAGAGATACTGATAGCAAACAGCATGGATCCTGATCAGACTGCGTGGATGCGCAGGCTGGTCTGGATCCATGCAAGTCGCAAACACTCTATGTTGGTTTTGTCATGGCGCGGCTCAAATAATGATGGAGAGACAACAAAATCTTCACTTTCTTGGCCTTTATTCAAACAATCCAATAAAAGTCCTTGATTATTTAGTGACAGGTCATTATTCTGTGCTTTTTACAAAAAACTAAGATGTTTACTGGAAAGAAGACAGGGTAATTGTTATTGAAATAACTGAAGGAATAATGGGAAGAGATCACATTGACTTAACCTCTAAACCCAAAGGGACCTTTGACCTTTCCAAAGATCTATTTCTGACATAGGTACCTATACTAAATCAATATAAGAGAAAAACATATTGCAAAGAAGGGTCAGTCCTAGCATTTTGGTCCTATCAACTCTGCAAAGTTTGTTAGTATATTTTGTTTACTTGTTTTTTAGCGTGAAAATGAACTGTTTGTTTTTGTTTACAGGTGACACCAGGAGAACATGTTATAGATCAAGGTGATGATGGTGACAATTTTTATGTTATTGACAGGTATGTATGCTTAGGTATCATTACTAAAATAAAATATTGTAATAAATATCTTCTTTTTACATTAACTAGATGGAAAACAAGTAACTTAGATTGATGAAAAATGTGATTACAATTGTTGATGATTTGTATATAATATATCATAATTATAATCTGTTCAATAAAAACAAATGGTTTTCATTAGCTTTTGACATTTAATATGCTTCAGAAAAAATTGATAACAAATGACGTAGGTATCTTTTTTATTGTTTTTTTTTATATATATATATACCGGTAAGTGATATATCAGTCATATATGGGATAGGCTGATATGTCATGAATTTTGTCGTTGTTGTATTGGCACAAACAACTGTCACATTGGATATTAAATGGCCATAGTCATATGGACTCACTTTCAGACATTTCAGCTTTGCTAATTAAGTCTTTTAACAATTTTGAAGTCTATGTAGGGAGTTGAGCCATCAGGGCTATAAATTTTGTTGAATTAGATAACCTATACTTTATTGTTTTTACTATAGGAGGATTATCAGAGAATGAACCTGATATGATTCTGTTACTGTGAATGTCTTTATATAACAAATGCATATTCACTTTTTTGCTCTGTTTGCTGATGTTACCTAAGAAACCAGAAATGATTTCATATCCATTTAATGTCAGAAGAAATACAAAAAAGAAAACAATGTGAATTAATCATATTAGATTACAAAAGAGAGAGCAATGGTCTAGATGAAGAGAGAAATATGCATGAGGTACTTTTCTAGAAATAAGTGCAAACCATGGAAGCCTCATTATAATATTCTGTGAGAGTTAATGTAGTTGTACTGTCCAATGTTAAATGTTTTACTCAGCACCTTATTAACTCTGATTGATTGAGAAAATTTGATTAAGGAACATCAAAAACAATTCTCTGAAAACTGTACCAAACCCCCCTACTTGGTCGAATTATATGTCTTACAGAAAACTATATTGTAACCATTAATTCTGTATAAATGCCATGATTTGATTCCCTGCTGATAGAAACCAATCAGGAATGATGCTGGGAATGTAATTTTCCATTTTTATAGAATTGAGGATATTGTGTTAACCTTAAAGGGAGGAAATGAGAAACACAAGCAATCTATTCATGAAACATGTCTTTATGCATGAAATTGTCTAGATTTTGTTGCAAGAAATGTTAAGATTTGAAATAGAATGGGAGGAAAATAGGTTGTTGTCCTATTTAAACAATTTACTGAAATGACTGCTTTGTGTAAAAGTTGTAAAATTAATTGCACATACACCAAACAAGCATAACTTAACATGTTTGGCAGGCAAATACAATAAAGGAATATATTAGGGATAATATTATAAAAAAAAACTTTTGCAAATTTTTAGAAGTACTGAGAAATCTGATTTGTTGATATATATAGCAAACTATTCTGCAACTTTTCCTGAATGTAAAAAAGAAGTAAAGATGATTTGACTCATCATAACCACTACAATACACAGATTTTGTTCTCTAGAATGCATAATATAATTGATGGTGAAAAGTTTTTGTGGTTGCTTCCAAGAATAAAATGTTTAATAGGAGACTTAATGATGGATGAATTTTGAAGATAAAAGTAATGGACAAGTCTTCTATTGTTAATGAGATATTTCAGCCTCTTAATGGGGGGAAAATGTTCTCCTCTATTGTTATGCATCATCATGATTTTTATCTTATTGAAACCTTTGCCACATCCAAATTAAGAAAACAAGTTTGTCTAAAATACCAAGTTGTTTGCAAATTTTAAACTGTGGAAGCAGTACATTTACAGTATGTGTGTGGCTTTTTGGTGAATGACAATGATTATGCTGTATTTTATTACTGATGCAATACAGTGACATGATAAAGTTCAATACTGTGACATGATAAAGTTCAATACAGTGACATGATAAAGTTCAATACAGTGACATGATAAAGTTCAATACAGTGACATGAGCTCAATACAGTGACATGATGAAGTTCAATACAGTGACATGATAAAGCTCAATACAGTGACATGATGTAGTTCAATACAGTGACATGATAAAGTTCAATACAGTGACATGAGCTCAATACAGTGACATGATGAAGTTCAATACAGTGAAATGATAAAGTTCAATACAGTGACATGATTAAGCTTAATACAGTGACATGATAAATTCAATACAGTGACATGATTAAGTTCAGTACAGTGACATGATAAAAAATAAAATTACTTATTGTTGACGCAAAATCTAAAACACTCTTGAGGTAACTTTATTATAGGACAAATTAATGTCATTAATTAAGTAATTATCATACTGCTTGTACTGGTTGCTCAGTGATGAACTCATGCTTAAATTAAAAATATGCTTACATTTATATTGCTTGCTATGAGATTTGATTTGGTTAAATGCTCTTGTCTATATTTGTGTAAAAATATAGAAGAAGATGTGACAAGTTATGAAGGGAGGTTTACTATTTCTTTCTTCTTTTTTTGATTGACAAGTTTTTTATCTGGGCACATCAATTGAGATCTTGTTCCTGATGCAGTTTAGAATCCTACATGCAAGGTTATTGATTCCTGGAAACTTAATTTCTGTTGTTGGAGGTGGGTGAATATGTGTTTCTGAAAGATATAGCATGTAATATTTGTCATTTTTCCCCATGGTGGCACAGATAATAGAATTGTTCTATAACCACATTCTATTTCGCATTCCCTGCTATTGATTGTTCATTAGCACATGGTCAATATCTTGTATTATTGGTGTTAATTATTTTTCTCCAGGGGTTCTACTGGTGATTGTTTCATGGATAAATGGTTGACAACTAATCATGTTATTTATTGTTCCACCTCTCTAACTCTCGGTGACATTAAAGATCAGAAGTATAATAAGCCATTCATTTCCAGTACCATTATCTTTATAATGATACAATTTCGGATAGCATGCTTTTGTATGTGGGTATGATCATGTACATGTAAGAATGAACATTAACTATTTCACAGAAATGTTCCAGGTTTTGTCACACTGTAAATGCTTGAAATGAGAAAGTCTTATTTGGACTGTTTATTAAAAGTGAGAAATAAAGTGAGTTTCCTCAGCACATATTTTAATGCTATAGAAGAGTGATACAAGGCTTTAATTTCTTGCATTAATAGATACCCAAAAGACTTGACATAAGAACAAAAATGTTTTTCATGATTAATGATTATGCTTAAGAAATAAACACCAGCAAGCATTTTGGTTTTGGTAGGTCTATCTAATATATAACACCAAATAGAAGTGTCCAATGAACATTATTTATATGATGTGTTCAACAACATTTGTATCATCTAACAAATTGTCTGGTAGCAAGTGATAAAACATTTAACAGACATTACTAATAAATCATACATATATCTCAGCTGCATATTTCAATTTGTTTCGACCAGTCGTGACAGGAAGATTTTTATAGATGGGAATTCTTCATTGATTCCTAGTCTGTAGGCCAAAGACTTACTTTAGATGGCCTGGTATTATAATTGGACTTAAATTTCAAGGTATTTTGTGTCATAAAAACCACTGCACTCAATTTCAAGAATTCAGAATATCTGAAATTAATTCTGAGTTTGGATGTTGTTGAAGTTCTATTTATAGAAACATACGTCTTTCAATTTTGTAAGCACTGTGCAGTAAGATGCAGTTATTTATGTAAAGAACAGCCTGAACACAACATGCAAGACAGCCTCTTGAATGCTTTCATTCTGTTTTATAATGTATGTGATGTAGTGAAGTTGAATATTAATACAATGATCAAAGTGTAAGTTAGCCATTGTGTTCTGTGCTCATCTCACCTTGGGTATACAAACTATTAAGTATTCAAGGAGGTACATAGCTTCTGAGTCCCTTGTTACTGATATTTCTAAAAGAAAGCCTCACTCAACCATCTGGTACAAGTAGATGTTTATAGTTATATTTCATTTTCATCATAAAATAGATACTTCAGATTGTTGTGAACTGCAAGTTGTTGTAAGTGTTAAAATGATGTCAAACTGGTTGTAAGGAATAACTTGATGGGATAATTGTCATTGATTGACATTGTGTGAATTAGACAGACAAGGCCCATTATCATGCTGTACAAAACTAATTGAGAATTGAGCTCCTGTTTCAATTACTACTTATTGATTTAGGAGTAGACAAATAAACTGTCTGTACCATAGCACTACTTTCTGATAGAAAATATGTTTCTATTTTTTGAAAGTTGTGGCAAGAACCACTTGATGCACACTAAATTAGATGACTTTCTTTCTTGATTTTTTATCCTACTAAATCTTGTATGAAGTTCTGTTGTTATAAGTTTTGGTGATGCATCATTATTTTGAATTATTAATTTGTTGGAACCTTTCTACCAAGACATGTACCCTTTCAGGTCCATAAGGTCAAGGTCAATGTCTCAAAGAGCTAAAATAGACTTTTGCACTTTTCCACACAGTAAGGCCATGTTTAAGCTTTATCCAAGTTATATTGGGATGTATCTATTCTTGTTTTCCATAGCGTATATATATATTTATGACTGTTTGGGAAGCAGTCTGTTAATATAAATGTATCAATTTATTTGAGTGGCTTTTCCTTATCAAGACACGAAAGGTCTTGTACAGTTTGTGATATTGTAATATGTTTGTCTCTTGTGAATATCTATCTTTCTATAACAAATTAAGTTTGATTTAATTTAGGTTTGCTCCTGCTATAAATTGTATTCTAGAAACTAGACACATTTACAATACATTTAGATTACTGTGTTTTCATTTGGATAAGTTATTTTGTTAGGTAGAGAGAAAATGTGTAAATTTATGGTTTTCTCAGGGAAGATAATTTTTCACATCTTGTTAAGAAGTGACACTGCTCTTGACAATTGTTTGTATATGTGGTATTCCTACTTTGAGAGTTATACATTCATGTAAAATTTAACTCTTAATTAATATTTGGATGCTTTATGTTCAGACCGTTTGTCATAAAAACAAGTTATATAAATATTACTGATGACAGCAATTTGCTTTCATGGCTTTTCAAGAAAATCCTGCTGTTTTATTCCTTCAAATTGTGTATGAAAGAAATGGAACCTCTGCCTTGAACATGATTGGTTTAATACTTCAAGACTTAGTGCTTTCACTGATAATAACAATCATGTGCCAACATTATTGAGCCATCTTGTTCTACGCTTCTATGTTAAGTTTTCTCCAGAATCTTGTTTAGTCAAGTAAGTTTAATGTCATATAGATTTGTCTTTGTCAATGCATCCAGCTGTCTATTTAACAGGAAGGCATCCTTGTCCTATGGCCACATTTCTTGTTTTATCCAGAAATTCCAGAAAATAACATTGAGTAGTTTTAATTTAAAGCTAGACAATGCCATATAACAGATAGGACAATTGATAGTCTATAAAAACTTGGTTTTTATTACCATATTTCTACTAAGATTAATACAATGTTAGATCTTATGGGCTTAAACCTTTAAATTTGATCTGACATAAAGATGTGCTTTTAAAACCAAAGACCATCAATATTTTTGTATCATTTTCCTGATATATCCAGGGTGTGGTACATTTAACATGTAATGGTTTAAGGAGAAATTCATGTGCTGGCAACATTTTAGTGTCTTATTGAGGAACATTTATAAATCCATTAGGGATGGAATTGTTTTCTGGGCATTAACAGTAATAGCAGGAATTTTTTCCACATTGTAGCTTTCATCCAGGATTTTGTTCAGAAGAAATGAAAGAGGATTATGTAGTAAAAGCAATGAACTATTTTTAAAAAACTCTCAGACACATTTGTTTTCTCTTTTTATCCAACATTTTTAGCTCACTATAGTTATACTTTCATGTTTCACTGTCTGTCAGTAGCCAGCCTTTGTCCACATTTGTTACTGGGTCATTCTTATTTCATGTAACTTCCCTTGCATGAAACTCTAGAAAAAAAATGCTCAAGTAGTTCTGTTTGATCCATTGCATATCTGGATGAGCCAAAAATAGATTATCACAAAGGGTAATAATAGATCCAACCTTAGGGCCAAGAAATGTACTATTAATGTTTGTGGCAATCCATGAACAGAAATTGACCACTACCAAGAGGCCACTTGATATAATTACAGGTTTAAATAGAATAGAATTTATCTTGGAATAGCACTATTCTTTTTATTTTTACTGTTATGCAGATAAGAAGAAAAGTCATAGGTCTGTTTGTTAAATGCATCACCGTGGCTATCATAAAATTACTTTAATTTCTTTTATTTTAAATGCAAATTAAAAAATATGGATTTATGTTAATCTTTATTAATGTAAAGGCAATCACTTTTCATCAAATATTAACTGTGTGTTAAGTCAGTCCCTGGAGATATAATATGCCTATAAGTCTTCATCTGTCTGTAGTTCCAGGTAACGTTAGTAATTATAATTAAAATCAATTGCAAGTTCAAATTAAATCTTACAGATTTATATCATTCTGTCAAGCCATTATGTAGGCTTAAATATATCATTTATCTAAACAATGATCAAATTAATGTAATGTCTGATGAAGAAGAAAAAGAAATCACAATTTTTTTTCTTCTCATCTTCAATAATAATTATAGTTTCAACTGTTGAATTACTCTTTATATTTATCTAAATGACTGGATTAAGCATCAGTTCAAAATATTGTTCACTTTGTCAAAGTGTGTCATTTAAATATTAAATTTTTGCTTAATCCTAATAATCATTGAATCCTGTAAAGTGTATGATGTAAAAAGAATAAAATGTTCCAGAGCAAAATTATAATTCCACTGTTATTTTGTGTAGGTTCAGGGATGATTTCAAGCATGTCCCAATTGCCTTTAGTAAAACATACTGTCAAATTTCTGCTATTCAAGGTGTTCTGTAATTATTTTAATCACAATATAAACAATAATTTTACAATATATCAACAGGAAATATATAGCTTGCTGCTTTATAAACTTTGAAAATGTCAAAGATTTCAATGATAAAATACAAAAACTTAGACACCAACAGTATAGAGTCTGGTCAGACTTCATGAATGTGCAGGCTGGCCTGGCTCTATATACATTATGATGAAGGGTTATCACTTCTGGTTTGCAGTGCAATAGTTAATTTGGTTTCAACTGATTAAAAAATATAGCTTTAAAAAATCTTATCTGTATCAAAATTATCACAGAACAAAACATGTCCTATGGCAAAATGAACAAGAGTAAAAAAAATGGTCTTGATAAAGTTTAGGATCTTGGACTTGTAACAGCTGTATTTACTGATCCCCCTTGCACACAATATAGAAACCAGGCTAGCCAATCTGACTCGAATGCCCAAAATTAGCATGTTGATTTTGTAAGATCTTTTATAAATATTAGCAGTTTCAAATTGTTTACTTGACAAGTCAATTACAAAAACACAGCTGAGAGTACAGGTTAAATCACCTCCAAACTAGTTACATTGTATATTTTGAAGCTGATTAAAAATGTACAACAAAACCATGGTAATATACAGGATGGTATCAGTAAACTTTGTCTTTAATGTCATCTATATACTTATTATATTGTACTATATGGCTTCAATTGTGACCTGTTTTGTTCATAAAACTGGAACATAATTTATAGAAGTATATATAAGAAGACAAGAAAAACTCCTGTAATTGTTCTCTTGTCTGGAATAGCAAAAGAAACCTGTTGTTATGTTAGGGAGAGATTGAGATGCTAAAAAAATATGGCATTCTTAATGAAAGTACGTAATGTAGCTCAATACTCATTGTTAGTTATTGATTACCATTATAAGACTGTGAAAAAGCAATCACAAATTTACCAATGGTTGATTATGTAATTTAGAATAATGGCAAGACTTACTTTCTTGGGCTGATGCTTCATTTAACTACAGCTTCACAATGCACCATACATTTTGAAACATTGCACTGACTGTCTTTAAAATGATAGTATATTCTTTCTAAAAATAGGGGTAAATGTTGGAAACATAGAGTTTTTATCCTCACACTAAAAACCCTGTAATGTTAGAAAAATAATAATAAAATTTCTATAAACTGTAAAAGACATTTAACATACTCAGCACTTTTAAATTGTTAACCAATCATTCTGATAAAGCCAATGACCTGCACCTTAAACAACTGCAACAAAAAAAAACAAAAACAAAAAAAAAAAAAGTATATCTTCTTCTAGTAGTGTTTTCAAACATAGTGTATTTGTTTATTTTGCTCCAGGTTTAAGAATTGTCACACATTTCACAATGTTAAGGACATTTGCTGGTTTTGAGGATACAAATATAAAATTATACCCATTAAATATCGATGGCTCAGCGCAAAACTCAGCTAACACCATTTTTTGAAATTTTACAGGAGGGTGAAAAAACTGTTTAATTTTTTTCCCTTCATGTATCTTTTAAATATTCTAATATTTTTGATTCATGCTAAAGGCCTTGAAACTTATATGATAAGTCATTGTCTAGTGGAATTAATTCTTAATGGTTTAAATGCAATATTTTGAGTTAGTATGGGTTTTGCACTGAAAATCAAAGACTTTCCTAAAAACAAGTTAGCGCAAAACTAGGCTAAGTCAACTTGGATGAGTTTTGCACTTGTAAATGAATGATTTGTTGAAACTAAAGTTGTAAAATATGTGCTAAGTCAAGTTAACATAATTTACAAATCTATTTGAATTATATAATAAGAGGAAAAATTACATACAATGAACATTCTGAAATAATTCAAATAATTTAATTGTCAAAATTGATATTTCTATTTCTCTATTAAATAGTTATTTAACAATGCAACTTAAATATGACAATATTTGTAGCTTAGACTGAGCATTTCATATTATACACTTGTAGTCTTATAAAATGGGAATGATGGGAATAAAGGATTATACCTGAAGTGAACATATAAATAAGACCTTTGTACACTTCATATGAAATGTTTGAGTAATTTTTGCACAAGAGATCAGAGATCACTGGTAGGAGTACGTAAAAGCCAGGTCCATAGACTTACTTTTATATACTGTAAATTTAAAACGGGAACCTATTTATTATAAAATTCTACATTTGGTAAATTTAAACAAATAAGAGTTATTGGACTTATGCAATGTCATGTTAGATAATCACAGAGAATAAGTGTGTTAAGTTTCAATCCATTCCCTTCAATAGTTATGCCTTATGGAGATATCAGCTTACACGCAAAAACTTAATCAAGAATTTCTAAGTAAAAAAAAATGGGGCATAATTATGCAAAAAAGCAAATCAGAGTTATGGGACTTGTGCCAATCATGTTAGATAATCACAGAGAACAAGTGTGTGTGAAGTTTCAATCCATTCCCTTCAGTAGTTATGGAGATACCAGCTTACAACAAGAATTTTTAAGTATAAAAAAGAGGCATAATTATTTATGCAAAAAAGCAAATCAGAGTTATGGGACCTGTGACAATCATGTTAGATAATCACAAAAAAGTGTAGGGGTTTCAATCCATTCCCTTCCGTAGTTATGGAGATACCAGCTTACACCAAGAATTTCTAAGTTTAAAAAAGAGGCATAATTATGCAAATAGCAAATCAGAGTTATGGGACTTGTGCCAATCATATAGGATAATCACAAAGAACAAGTGTGTGGGGTTTCAATCCATTCCCTTAAGTAGTTATGGAGATACTTGCTTACAAGCAAAAACTTAACCAAGAATTTCTAAGTTGAAAAAGGGGCATAATTATGCTAAAAAAGCAATCAGAGCTATGGGACTTGTGCCAATCATGTTTGATAATCACAGAGAACAAGTGTATGAATTTTCAATGCACTCCCTTCAGTAGTTATGGAGATACTTTCTTTCACGTAAAAACTTTACCACTGGGACACCGACGTGACAAATGGGTGACTGCACTAGCTCGATTATTCTGCGAATAGACAAGCTAAAAATTGTAGAACAAAAAAAGCATTTTTAAAGGTTTTAAGAGTTATTAGAATTTTGATTAATATAGGTTTGAATCATGAGCCAGTGATCATAGAGGTTTAAAACATATACCGGAACCGTATTAGTATCATGGTCTGGATCTTAATGCAAGTAAAAGTTACAGCCCTACTATTGATAAATTAAATTCATCAGTTTGTAGATTTATAAACTCTTATTTTAGCATGCTCTGTAAAATAATAGCATTTACAATTTTCAATATCAACAAATTCCATTTACAATTTTCAATATCAACAAATTCCCTCATCATTCTTAAGTTCAAATATTGAAGAATATTATGTTAATAATGAGAATTCACAGCTTTCACATGTGTAGAACTGTTATTTAATTTGTGTTTAACTTTGTTTAATTTATCTTTCATTTAATCTGGACTAGCAGGCCCGTCCTCATGATTTTGTGATTGTATGGCCAATTTGGTGGTTCTTAAGGGGGCTACTCCCCCGGAAAATTTTATATTCTGGGATGCTCTCAGGAGCATTTTCCCATGTATTTGGCACAGTTTAAGTCTGCCGCTAACTACATATAATTTTGACATATGTCACTGATTTTTTACAAAGATTTGTGAGAATAAAAGGTTGACTATCAATCGCATAATGGACAGACAGTTGTACATAAAATATGAATAATTAATATTTGACAAATGAAAAATAAACAATAATTGATGTTGTTATAATTCTTCATTTTTATCTGATAATCATAAATAAACAAATACTGTAAAATCATTATTATTCGTGGTGCACGAATTTTCGTTGTTTTCGTGGGTAGGTCAATCCACGAATTTAAGATCTAACGAAATTTTATCCCAACAAATACTTCTTGCCATGTCTCTATTCTATATATTACAAACATGCATTGGCGCTTTTCCGCCGATTTTTGTGTAATGAATGCCTAGAGGCAAGGATTAAATCTATTGACAGCGTAAGATATGTACATGTACGGTTAGTAAAATGCGAGGCAATAAAGTGTTAGATTACAAAATGTATAAGGTGATTTATTTTATATTTTACAAGAAATTGAAACTCCACAAATTTAAGAACCCACGAAAATGCCTGTTTTGATAAAACCACGAAATTTCATGCCCACGAATGTAAGTGACTTCGCAGTACAAGAAATATTACATACAAGGACAGTAGTACGCAGATTGTGGTCACAATGGTTTAAAGCTGCATGCCTCCAGATGAGTGAGTCCAAATATTTCAATAAAATCAAAGTTGAGAAATATGTACTAAGATTTTAGGAAAAGTAAAATGATTGAAGATTCAAGTAATATTTTACATGTAATGTGCGGTTAATGACTGATTTTTCGGTATTTACAAGTATATTTCTACTGCGTAATTAACGCAGTAAGGGCTATTTATGCATATTTTGACCACTTTTTGGTAATTTACGTGGGTTGTAAGTGCCATTGATAATGTGTAAATTGCTTCCTTTTGGTTATTTCACAATATTATACATTCAAATGCATTTTCAAAATTTTCATGAAAATTAACATGAATCTGGAGGCGTGCTGCTTTAAGCTTAATAATCAATTGATAAGAGTCTCATTTTATGTGAATTTTCCCAAAAACATATCGCCGTCTTTCGTTTTGGAAACAAAAATAATTTTGGTTGATTTGGTTTCTATGGAACTGTGTCACACGTCATGATATCTTACTATTTTAAACTTTTATCCGACAGCCCTGACTGGGTATTGCAAAGAAAAATTATATTGTGATATATTGCAATATTAACAGACTATGAACTATGTTAAATGCTGAAAATCAAGGGTAAGATCTACATAACCTTGACTTCATAGTTTAATTGTTTATATTATGTCCTTCTAATTATCTATTTTTGAGAGGCCCTGTTATTTTAGATTTTGCACTTTGTTAAAAGTAATATTGTTTGTAAATTTCAACAACTTTATGCAGTATCATTCAAAATCAAGCTATATACAAGTAGAGAACACTTCCTATTCTTTTTATTTTAAGAAGGGTATATAAAAAAAATAACCACATAAAAGCTAAATCAATAATTTTCGAGGTGGCTACAGTTAACTGCATTGGCCAATTATGAATATTATTTTTATTAAGTGCATATCATATTCTCCAGCTAAAATTAAGTCCTCATCTGTTTTATTATAAAATCTAAAAATAGCTTTTAATTATGCCTTTTTAAATCTGGTTCTGAATAAGACACAAATCTAGATTTTTTTAAATTTCCAAAACTTTGTTTAGGGTTTGGGTCTGTCAAAGAATGCAAAGGATAAACTTAATTCTTACTCTATGCCAACTTACAAAACAATACTTCTTTTTATCTTTCATTTTAATTCATGACACTGTTTGACTTAAACTTCTTCACAAATGGATGCGATGCAAGTCATAATAGCAAAAATTGTAGACTTCTTGCAATAGCTTAAAATGATGTCACACTAATGTATGGCCTCACTGAATTAAGGCTTTACAATATACGAATGCTACATGTATATGGGTCATCAAAACTATTGCAAGTTTAAAACAGGGTGGTGCAAATGTAATTTTAAAGGAATATTCTTATTTTCTATGTTGTAAAAGAACTACATGCTATAGCTTCATAATATTACTTAGTGCAACACTTAAGTTAGACTAGTTTTGCACTGGCAAATTTGTGTGGGTTGAAAAAAAAATTGGTGCAAAACTCATACTAACTTGACTTAATCTAGTTTTGCAGTAACTAATTTGATCAGTTTGACTTAGCATGTTTGCTTGAAATTCAAATATAATTACTATTACAGGGAATATGTTCAAAATATTTTCAGAGATAAAGGGATGTTTGATTAGCTTTCAGAATTTATGGAAAAGTCATTTTAGGTGAAATATGGACTTAGCTGAGTTTTGCGCTGAGCCATCGATATGCTACAGGCAATCACTGTAAAGACTATGTGCCTAAAAGAAATATCAACCTGTCAGACAGGACATTTCTTACTGCTGCACTGTCCTGGCTTTTTTTCAGGTGGCAATCAAAAAGTGTAATATAGAATAAAGTATGTGTTAGTTGAAGCAAATGTAAAGATTTAAGAAGAATTAACTCTTAATTTGGTATGTTTCCAATTATAGTACGTCATAGTATGTCTGGAGTGTTATTATTTCCATTGATCTTATTCTCTATTTTTGGCATCAATGTTTCCTTTAACAAGATTTGTTGTAAATTCAATCAAATTGTAATGCCCAGAGCTGAACTATTTGTAGAAATAGTTTATGTGCGGAAATTAAGATAAATTGGGACATCTTTTGAGTAGTATAAGGTCTTTTTCGATGTTTTTTTCTCAGTAAAATTGTGTTGAATTGGCCCTATATGAGTATAAAAGATTTTTGTCTTTGCAATGAAAATGTCCTCTTTCCATAAAAAAAAACTTCTAGAAGAAATTATAGGGCACAGAAAGAGTAAAATATTCAACAAAAGAACAAAAGCATAATTTATGTTTAGATATTTTATGTGTAACTTTCCTGGAAGACCTTTCCAAGACTAAGTCATAAATCTTAGTGTTGTAGATGTAGATAACAAATGGAGAAGACATTTGTCCTGACTTATATTCCTATGGGACATGTCCAATGAGAGAAAAGAATAGGTGATAAAAAAAATTCTACAGAAAAGAAAAAAACATCGGGCTAATATTTTATCAGATCATTCCTAAAAGTCAATTTGCCATAACCATGCTAAATATCGTAAATGGACTTCTTCATCTTTCAATCTGGACAAGACCATTTATCTTTTTTACAGAGATTTTATCAAAAAATTTGTACTGACTGAAAAATGCACGGTACAAACTATATCACATGATACATATCATATGTGCTGACTGATCTTGATCTTGTAGCCAGCAATAATTGTACAGTTGAAGAAATTGTATATAATTCTTATATGTTATCAATAAGCCAGAGTTTAATACAAATAAAACAGCAAATTTGCATTGGTGACCTGAAACAAATTAAGCATAACTGAAAATTAGCTGTTGCCATTGTGTTTGTATTAACTCAAAAATGACAATACTGCAAAATTATTATTTCAACAGTATTCAATTTCTTTTAAATAATATATATGTGTATATCATAAATTTCTAAAGAAAAAGAATTATATAAAAATATGTACATGTCTGTAATGTTGCAGTATCAAATAATGCAGTAATACGTTGAAATGTTTCACTTCTTCATAGAACTGTTTCAGTCATGTAACAGTGTTTGATGTTTTCTTAATTAAAAACTTAAAACTTAAACAGCAATGAATAATGTAGTTACTTGTATTGTTTTATGATAAAGTGATCTAAGCTGATTCTATGGAAAATTAATTGTTAATTATGTTACTAGGATGAAAGCTTCAAGTGATCAACATGCTTTCCTATTAAAAGTTGATGTGTCCATAAACTAATTACTGCAGAAAAATCAATTGTGAACACAGTCTCACAGAAGTTGAAAGCTTTTTGGAACATTGTCTTATCCATTCAATTGAGAGGAATAAATTATCATGTAGTAATGAGAAATGTAAAGAATGCTTTTGATGCTTCTTTTCACTCCATAACAAAAACATATATTGGGTATATATATGTGTACAGTTGTATTTATATGTGTACAGTTGGTATTTGTTAAGATCTTGTCTAATATGAATATTTTTGCTATATTTACAGTGGTACATATGACATATTTGTAGACAACAAACTAGTTGGTAAATATGACAGTTCTGGCAGTTTTGGTGAGCTAGCCCTCATGTACAATATGCCCAGAGCGGCTACTATAGTTGCCACTAGTGAAGGCTCTTTATGGGCAATGGTAGGTTATTTTCTTATTTTAGACAATCACGAAAGAAATATAAGAGTATTGTACAGTGTACTTACAACTGCATGACTAAATGTCTTATTGTTAAAAGATTACAAAGTTCTTATCTTATGTTGATGTGCAGTTCTTGTGTAATTGAATGCCACGGTATTTGTTGCAGGTTTCTATTTCACTGAATTTTTCACCAATACTGCACTACTATCTCATTTTTTCTGATAATGATATAAATAATGGTGAACGACATTTGGCATTTGAACTAAATGTCTCTTCAAAAACACTTGGCTGTGCTAAGGTCTGGAACAATTGATTATTATATACTTTTAATGTCTGGGATTAAATCATGATCCAGATCTTGTACAATGATTCAGAAGTAAAAAGAATATCTTATGTAAAAGTTATGTTAGGCATATAGAAATTTTAGTGTTTCTGTTAGTATGATTGATGAGCTTGACAAAATTAATGCTATCATTGTGACCCATTTGATTTCCAGACATCTTGGTGGCCGATTTCTGGTTTATTAAACATTTATTAATGTAAAAAGCATAAAATGTCAATTTACTGGAGAAAATATCAGAACTCTGATCTGTAAGTTTAATTGGTTTAAAGACAGCAGACACGAATGAAAAGTCATGTTATGAAATCATGTGATAGTAACATGTTTTTATAATTAAGCACATATGTTATGATATAAAAAATTTTCTAACAGGACTGATATTCAGGCTTTTATTACATTCATTCTAAAAATTACTGCACATTAACATGATGTGTCCCTTCTTCAGCTCCAAGTTCAAGGTCACACTATTAAAAGTCATGATGTGCATTTCTTCATCAACAGATTTTAAGATAACTATGTAAATATGTAGTTCTTAAAAACAATGCTATGAACTTATGAGTGAGAACAAGTTTATAGTTTAAAAGTCAAACACTCAATAAGATTTTAAAAGTAAAATTTCATAAAAGTACATTAATTCACTCATTCATTGATGGATTTTTGAAATAACTAGGCATAATTTTGCCATGCACAAATGTCAGGTTGAAAGCTAGAAATGTGAAGGTTATATTTGGATGCCAAATAGTGCTAAAAATGGTGAAGAATACTTAGGTGTCAAAATACTACATTGAGGGTTGATTTGTGTCTGGTCATATCTATGGATGCTTTTTGAAAAAATTGGGCAAAAAGTGTTTGTCAGTGTTTTGTTATTGATGTAACACTCTTCTTTATAGTAACTATGCCTTTGTTGTAAGTAATGGTTCCTGTACTGGGCCCAACTTTATGTCATTTGTCTGTTTCCAACATGTCTTGTATATTCCTACCTTCCACTGAATGGCTATCATATCGAACTTGTGTGTTATACAAACAACTCTTGTTTCTCCTTTGTTTGATTAGATAAGAGACCTGGAAGTACATGTTTACATTGTCAAGCATTGCCTTCATAAATGAATTGTTCTTTTATTTTGTATTGATTAACCATTGCTGTATAATTACAGGATCGACTCACATTTAGAAGAATAGTACTGAAAAATGCATACGAGAAACGAAAGGTATACGAAACACTGCTGGAAAATACACCCATGCTGAAGACATTAGAGGTATAGTGTACAAAGATTGATTATCTTGTTTATTGAAGTTCCCTTATTTGTCAATTTAATCTTAGCTGGCTATAGAGCAGGACTAACAATTTAAAGTAATATTAGGTCAACACTTGAATGGTCAATTACCCGTGTTAAAAATCCTCCTGATACAGGCACCCAAATACTGATTAATAATGACATAAAGTTACCACTCCAACTCATAAGTCAACTTTTTGTGAGCTCTAAGATTTTTTCTATCTGTCTATCTATGATAAGTAACATGAACAGCACAATAAATGCAGGCTTAGGTTAAGCAGCATGGGCCGGTGTGACCTAACTTGATTGTTGCCTGGTATAATTTTAGGGTTTTAGTTTTGATTGAAATTCCTTATAAAGTTAACAATAGGAAGTTCTAATATCACCCAGGACAATGTGAACTACACAAAAGTAGTGGAATAAACATTAGAAATTGATTTTATATGTTTTTTGTAGAAGTTATAGTTTAATGACAAATTATGATTTATACTAACATTTTGATGATGATTTATTTATAGGAAATAGAAGGAAACTGTTTGAAATAACAATAATATTAAATAAAATTTCTTGTAGTAGGTATATTAATTAAGTTCTTAGTACATATACTAACTATACTTGTATTCCATTGTCTTGCAGCTTGTTCATTTATATTAAACATTTCCTACAACAAGTTGAAGTATAATTTGAACTGAGTTTGTTCACTTCAACTTAATTTATCTTAAAATAAAAATTTAAAGGTGGGGGGGGGGGGAAAGTTCCTGGAACCTGCCTGTACTAAAGTTAGTGTGAGGATAAACCATCTCGGAATATTGATTGTGTCTTGCGATGAGTGTTATTTCCAATTATCTGCTCTATTTAATGATACTGCTTCCAGTATAACAATTCCTGTGACAAAAAAGGAGAACAAGAGACGCCCTTGTTAAAGGAAAAGAAGTCACTAAGTTTCATTTGTGATGTCATTCTTCTAAGATCTGTGCCATTACCTAAAACAGACACTAGATTACTGGAAGAAATTTGCTAAACATTTTGTTATTGTTTTTGAATGTATTGGTTAGCCAACAGGAAGTCCTTCTAGTTTTCCTTGTCAATGGTAGTATTGACACTAATTTTTCTTGGACTGATAGAAAATTAGGTTGAGAATAATTTATTGACATTGTAAAATACTCCATGAAATTGTCTTAGCAACATTTATCTGTGTTACACAAAGCAGATGAAAATGAATGTTGATGGCTGAAAAGCTTATTTTGAAATTTTACAGACTTTTTCTTACATTAGATACTGACAAACTTTCTATTTTATATTTGATTTTCTGTTGAGATATTGACAAATGACAGTTCTAGTGACTGAGTATGAATGGCTGTTCTTGAAATAAGAAGTCTTGATTATTGATTTTAATAGAAATACTTCAAAATTACATGTTTGTGATATTCAAACATTGTTGTCATTGTCAGTTTTGTCAGAGATGTTTTATAATGGAAAAGAAGTCTTCACATTTTCATTATTTTCTGGTGTGTTTTTTTCTGACTTTATTGTATTTCTCAGAACTGTATAGAAATCTTGTTAAGCTATAAATGTCAGGATTTACATTTATCGAAAAACAATTTACATATATTAATTTAATATCCCCCAGTCTGTTTTGTAGAATATTTATGATTCCCCTGAACTTTATATAGTCTGTATTTTGACATTTTTTAACCCCTAGCCTACTGGTGGCTACTGAATCTACATGTCACACTGTTCAGAACTGTTCACTATTTAGGAAGGATATATTAATTGGAAATGCACTATATCATATATGATATAATAATGGTAAGGTATATACTTAATGACAAATGATCCTGTGACATACAACTAAATCTACCTGTATAACCAGTGCAGATCACACATCAGCCGGCACATCTGTACTGTCTGATCATTGTCTACAATATTCAGTCAGTACTTAATTTGAAAATTTCCCTGAAAATGTTGAATGAATGTGTCCAGATTGAAAGATGGATATGTCCATTTAAGATTTTAAGCATGGTTAGAGATTATAATAGGAATTATCTGCCAGATCTAAAAGCCAAAATTTGCAGTCAAAGAAGGGATTTAAATATATATTTGTGTTGTATATTTACAGCCATATGAAAGGATGAACATTGCTGATGCATTATTTTCAAAGACATATGAAGAGGGTAGTGTTATAATTAAACAGGTAACATTTTTATCTAACTTCAGTTTTTATCAATGATTATATAAACACTTAAAAAGGTGGTATTGTTATTTTGTAATTGTGATGTTTTTTAGCTCACCTGTCACAAAGTGACAGGGTGAGCTTTTGTGATCGCTTTTCGTCCGGCGTCCGTCCGTCCGTCCGTCCGTCGTCCGTAAACTTTTACTTTAAATGACATCTCCTCATAAACCACTAAGCCAATTTCATCCAAACTTCACAGGAATGTTCCTTTGGTGGTCACCTTTAAAAATTGTTCAAAGAATTTAATTCCATGCAGAACTCTGGTTGCCATGGCAACCGAAAGAAAAAACTTTAAATATCTTCTTTTAAAAAACCATAAGAGCTAGAGCTTAGATATTTGGCATGAAACATCTTCTAGTGAGTGTCTACCAAGTTTGTTCAAATAAAAGCCCTGGGGTCAAAATTGGCCCCGCCCCGGGGGGTCATTGATTTTCCCTAAATGCATATAGTAAAAACTTAAAAAATCTTCTTTTAAAGAACCCAAAGAGCTAGAGCTAAGATATTTAGCATGAAACATGCTCTAATGGGTGTCTACCAAGTTTGTTCAAATAAAAGCCCTGGGGTCAAAATTGGCCCCGCCCCGGGGGTCATTGATTTTCCCTATATGCATATAGTAAAAACTTTAAAAATCTTCTTTTAAAGAACTCAAAGAGCTATGGCTAAGATATTGAGCATCAAACATGTTCTAATAAGTGTCTACCAAGTTTGTTCAAATAAAAGCCCTGGGGTCAAAATAGGCCCCGCCCCAGGGGGTCATTGATTTTCCCTATATGCATATAGTAAAAACTTAAAAAAATCTTCTTTTAAAGAACCAAAAGAGTTAGAGCTAAGATATTTAGCATGAAACATGTTCTAGTGGATGTCTACCAAGTTTGTTCAAATAAAAGCCCTGGGGTCAAAATTGGCCCCGCCCCGGGGGGTCATTGATTTTCCCTATATGCATATAGTAAAAACTTAAAAAATCTTCTTTTAAAGAACTCAAAGAGCTATGGCTAAGATATTTAGCATCAAACATGTTCTAATAGGTGTCTACCAAGTTTGTTCAAATAAAAGCCCTGGGGTCAAAATTGGCACCGCCCCGGGGGTCATTGATTTTCCTTATATGTGTATAGCAAAAACTTAAAAATCTTTTTGAAAAAACCCAAATAGCTAGAGTTAAGATATTAAGCATAAAACATCTTTTAGTGAGTGTCTACAAAGTTTGTTCAAATAAAAGACCTGGGGTCAAAATTGGCCCAGCCCCGGGGGTCATTGATTTTCTTTATATGTGTATAGCAAAAACTTAAAATCTTCTTTGAAAAAACCCAAATAGCTAGAGTTTAGATATTAAGCACGAAACTTCTTCTAGTAAGTGTCTACAAAGTTTGTTCAAATAAAAGCCCTGGGGTCAAAACTGGCCCGGCCCCAGGGGTGTCATTGTTTTTTAAACTATATGTGTATAGTAAAAACTTAAAAAAAAATCTTCTTTTAAAAAGCCCAATGAGCAAGAGCTTAGATGTTTAGCATGAAACATCTTCTTATGGGTGTCTACCAAGTTTGTGCAAATAAAAGCCCTTGGGTTAAATTGGCCCTGCAACATTGGTGTGGGGGGGGGGTTGGGGGGGCTATATACAGGTGAGCGACCTCAGGGCCATCATGGCCCTCTTGTTTGTTTTAAGCCAATTAAGATTATATTTCTCTGAAATAGGGTAACTCCAAAAGTGAAATATATTCAACAATTCTGAGATATTTTTTATTTTCAGCTGTTTTATGTAAAAATGATAAACTTTCATGATGTATCTAGTGATATGAATTATATTTTACTTAAATCATTTGGAATTTTGGGGCTTGTGTTTAATAAAGTTATTAATGTACATATAGGTCGCAAATATGGAGCATGCATTTTCATAAACATAACCTTTTATTTTGTAAAGGATATTTTCTTATGCATACATGTTTATTTTGTCGGGAAATATTTTCATTTACATGTTTATTTTGTAGGGGGATAGTGCTGATTGTATGTATTTTATTGAGGAAGGTGAAGCAAGAGTCACAGTGAAAAATATGGTAAAATATTTCATTACATTTATACTGTGGTAAAGCATGATTATAGGAAATAATGTCAGTAAACCACATTGGCAGGGGATAAAAGTAAGGGTGTGATCTGGGAGGGGCAAGCTGGTTTCTGTAATACAGCTATTTTTGCTGGTATGACCTTCAGATTAAAGTTCCTTAAAACTAAGGCTTTGAGTGTGTTTTCATTATTTGATTTATTTTTATACACATTTTATTGGGATATTAAAGTTTTATTAGAATGTTACTACTTTTTTCTTTGTAATTTTTAACTTTGATTTATAATTGCATGATTATTAATTTTATATATATATATATATCAATCAGTTTGATATAAAGAAGATTAATCTTATTTCTAGTCATTTTTTAACTATTGTTAAATTTTGATATGTCTCTGTCAGTACTGGTCAGTTCTTGACATATTTAATTTTGTAAATGATAATGAACACTAACCTGTACTTATTAAATGCTATTGAATAAAGACAATTTCATTAAGTTAATAAATTAACCCATCAAAGATCTGTTACAAATATTGATTGACATAATTCCCATCCAAGTGTAAATAGGTAAAAGTCAAAATAACTACATTTTGACGTAATTATATTCAGTTTTAAATTCTGCTCCATAAAAAAAATAAGTCTGGTGGCCAATGAAAATTTCTATAAGTTCCTCCATGCAGATAACTCATTGGTTAAAAGAGTGAGGCAGTTTTTTAGCTCGACTTTTCTATGAAAAGGGGAGCTATCCTACTCGCCCCGGCGTCGGCGTCGGCGTCACACCTTGGTTAAGTTTTTCGTACCACCCCACTTTATTTCAGAAGTATTACAAGTATGGCTTTGAAACTTACCATACTTGTTCACCATCATAACCTCCATCTACAGACAAGAGTACATAACTCTGTCAAGGTTTTTGACAGAATTATGGCCCTTTTTTGACTTAGAAAGTGTATTGAGCTTGGTTAAGTTTTTTGTACCACCTCACTTTATTTCAAAACCATTGGAGGTATTGCTTTGAAACTGACCATACTTGTTTACCATCACGACCTTCATCAACAGACAAGAGGACATAACTCTGTCAAGGTTTTTGACAGAATTATGCCCCTTTTTGACTTAGAAAATACATTGAATATGGGTAAAATCCACTTATTGCCTTAACCCTTTGAGATATTGCTTTGAAACTTTTAATGCTATTTCACATCATTACCCCCATCTGTACGCAAGAGAAGGTAACTCTGTCAAGGATTTGTTTTAAAAATTAAGGCCTTTTATCGACTTAGAATCTTGGTTAAGTTTTTAGTACCAGTCCACTTTTTGACTGAACTGTTTGAGATATTAATTTGAAAGTTGGAATACTTGTTTACAATCATGATTCCCAAACATGTCCAGGAGAAGGTAATTCTGTCAAAGATTTTATTTGAATTATGGCCCTTAACTGTCAATGTTTTGTATTATAGGCAAGCAGTGTTCAAGGGTATCACACAATTCAGTAAAATAATTCTTCACTAAATATCTTAATGCTCATGGCCATTGTTCACTTTAAAAATACAGAGATTCTTGTATTGCCTTTTACTGCAAAAACTTTTTTTATTGGCAAGCAATAAAAAAGTCGAGCGCGCTGTCTTACGGACAGCTCTTGTTTATATTGTTTGTCATAATCCATAAGTGGTTACTGGTCAAGTCAATCTTTTGAAATATATAGCTAATTCTATTCAAATTAAAAAACTTATTGAAATAAGTAAAGTTTTATCACCATAATATTTTGCTACCAAGCTTCTATACAGATTTAAAATTAGTATCCAATATGTGTTTACATTGATAGAAATCTATAGGCAAATAACCCATTCAAAGAAATGGGGTAATCTTTGTGTAAAAAATGCCATTACCCCTTGTCTTGTATTAAATCCTCAGTGTGAATAGTTATAGGAAATATGTCTAAAATGGATATACCATTAATATCAGACCTGTCTGATTGTCTGTTTGTTTATCTGATTGCCTTCACCATATACTTCTTTATTGTCTGGTCATTCACAGGTTAGAGATGTATCCATTCCTTATTAAACTTCACTTTTTACATAATAAATGGGAAAACTTTAATATAAGAACTAAAAACCCAACATTTTTTATGAAGTCTAATGTTTCATTCTCTTGCTTGGTTTTGTATATATTGCAAACAACCGTTTTAAATTCGGTCATAAAACCTTTCAAGAATCTTTATAACAAATTTATAATGCAGCGAACTTCCTTTTTAAGTGGAAAACATAAAATTACTTCGTAATTTCACTACAGCTGTGTATATAGTCTATATAAACATCACGGTTATCCAATGAAAATAGATGTTACAAACATGCAATGTTTGAACAGTCATATACTGGTAACTAACCTGTCAAATGGCTATATAACATTTTAAAAGCAAAGCAAAGTTGCTTTCTTTGATTAAAAAGAAAATAATGAAAAAAATTGCAGCAGCCATGTCAAAAGATAATATAAATTTCACGATTTTCAAATGAAATACAATATGACAGACATGCTGTATTGTTATAAATGACACATATCGTAGACATTTGTAAAATAACATGACCTTCATATACGTGCATTATTGCTTGATATTTGAAGCTAAAAACTACAAATAGAACTTAATTGGTCCCTGTTAGTTACTAGTATCCATTGTGGGTTATGGAAATATTAAAAAATATTTATAGCATCAAAACATCTAAATTTGGAAAAGATTTTTTGAGAATACTTTAATTGGCTTTTCATTTGAATTTTTATTGAAGTTTCATCAGTGAGGAATAAGGTTGCACATTTCTATTTCAAGAGACAAAGACATTTTTTATTGAATAGTAAACAATACACACTAGTATATATACCTATACTGTGAGCTTGTTACCAATTACAAAATATGATTTAGAAGTAAACAAAATTTGATATTGCAACAAACATGTTGACAATTATTTCCTGATAAAAGAATACATAATTTACTTAAAATATGATTGATGACTCGTAAAGGCATAATTTCAGTAAATTATTTCTAAAAAAACCAAACAGTTTCCTTGTCTAAAGAGATAGAATTTCATATCTGAAGCTAAAAACCAGTTTGCTGATTCATGGTTAGATTTGTGGTATATCGTACAAGCATTTGTATTCTAGAGGAGTATTAAATAGAATTATAAAATCAACTCTTTGCTATAAGGTCTTTATTATGTTTCCATTAAAGAGAAAGTATTTTGCCTGAAGATTGATTTTTCCATCATATGGCTTAACAGAATATGTGGCATGTCTGCTACTGGCAGACTCTCAGTGTAATTCTAGTGAAAATACCCTAGAGAAATATTTCATATGATTTTCAGAAAGAAAATTGCAGGAGTGCTTCAATCTGTACTGTAATGATTGTGAGGTCAAAGAAATAACGTCTAAACTTTCACTATAAAATATAAACACACATGAAATGATTGAAATCTCAATGCAATTTTAAAATATCAGAATTTATATAAAGAACATAAAAGTATAGAAAATGATAATCAAAATAAATCATCCTGTATGTGTTAAGATAAATTCCATTTCACCCTTAACACATCCAGTCATAAACCAGGTCATGTGATAAATCAAAATGTTGTGCATGCAACTCTAATGTAAGTCACAGTCTGCAAAATAGTTGAAATTTATTTTGTAGTATTTACAAGAAATATACATGTAGCAATGGTTTGCAAATACAGTTTTAATATTGTAATCAATTGCAAACAATGCATCAAAATTCCTGATATTGTTATTTTGTTACAAGCGGGGAAAAAATAGATAGAAAGAAGTAAATTTAAGTCTGCCAGCAATAAAGAAGCGCTACCAAAAATATTGAAAATATGGAGTTTGCTATTTTTTAAGTATTATTATTTTATTTAGATTAGCTTGTATATTTTATTTTGATTTTATGTTTTGTTTTCTGTTATTTTTTTCAGGAGGTATGTCACAATAGCATTGAGTTGCTACTCCTGGTTTTTAGCTTGTTTTTTGTATATTTTTCTTTTGTTTTTATCATCTAACCTGTCACTGCTGCAAGTCATGCCAACTTATTTGATGTTAATTCTCTTCTTCTTGTTGATGGATATATTTACATTATAATGGCTCCTTTTATACTGTTGATGTATAGTCTAGATGTTTCCGGTCTCAGAAATTCTTTAAGAACTTACATAATGTCTCAATAAGCATTAGTTGACTTTGGTCCTGCTAACATTTGATCAAATATTTACAGCACATCTTGTACCTGATGTATCAATTACTTGTCAGAAGACAGATTCCTTTACAATTTAACTAGATATTAAATATGAAGATTGTGTTTCCTGTTTACTGATCTCTTGTAGAAAGTTGAAACTGTCGACAGCACAAGCTGTTCATTAATCATTGTGCTATAAGTTGACAACTGTGACAGTACAAAGTGGGAAATGAATAAACATCAACTATGTAAGACTTGGCAGACTTTGCTTTTATTTGCTGTGAAATATTTATTAGAGCTTTCAATTTTACAGAGGCACAATATTTGTACTTATGTTTCCCAAATTTCTGCTTAAATGTCAACTTGTGTGATTTATATATTTGTTCAGTGCCAGACAGTGTCTTGTCAGAAATATAATTTAAAAAACTCTTTGTCAGTAGTAATTGTTTTTTTGTATATTTTGTGTCATACAAATTTTTGTCAAACTTGTCTTGTTCAATATTATACTTGTAATGAGATTTTGTGAATTTTCACAAACTGTCTTACTTATATATAACAGCTATATATTATATTGTTTTATATATCTCTGCTATTTTTCTATTACATGTATTGTTTTTGTCTGTTATCATTGTCTGTTTTAATGTATCTTACTGGTTGATTTTTCTATCTTTAACTCCATGTAGATTTGTTTTCTTTTTGTTCTAACTTTTGAATATTATTTAAAGGACCGTCTACTGTCTGAAACTTTTAGTTGATTTAATCTTTGACCTTTGACTGTATAGAGGCAGGCCTATTTGTCCATCTATGCTCCATGACTGACTTTCATTTCGATAATGGACAGCTCCAAAAATGGAAACTTGTTAAGTTCATATAGGTTAAATTATATGCATTAGTTATTTGAATGACTGAAGTATATCAAGGTCAATGAATTTTTTTAATTAAAATTTGTTGTTGTTTGATTTATTGTGTCGCCTCTACGGAGTAGTGGCAACATATAGGGATCACTTCTCCGTCGTCTGTCTGTCCGTCACAAAACTTGTCCGGACTACTCCTCATAAACTACTGGTGCAATTTCATCCAAACTTTACAGGAATGATCAGTACCAAGTCTAGTTGTGCATATTGTCAGCATTTTCCGGTCCAATGACTTTTGTCAGAGTTATGGCCCTTTAATAATTTTTATTTTTAAAGTTTGTCGGGACTACTTCTCTTATACCAGTAATGCAATTTCAATGAAACTTTACAGGATTGATCTGTAGCTCAAGTCCTTGCGCATATTGTACGGGTTTTCCGGTTGAATGATTTTTGGCTGAGTTATGGCCCTTTGAAAAAAAAGGTGTTTTTTTTCTGTGTGTTGCCAGATACACAAAAGCTTGTCCGGACTACTCTTCATAAACTACTGGTGCAATTTCATCCAAACTTTACAGGAATGATCAATACCAAGTCTAATTGTGCATATTGTCAGAATTTTCCGGTTCAATGATTTTTGTCAGAGTTATGGCCCTTTAATAATTTTTATTTTTAAAGTTTGTCCGGACTACTTCTCTTATACCACTTATGCAATTCCAATGAAACTTTACAGGATTGATCTGTAGCTCAAGTCCTTGCGCATATTGCACGATTTTTCCGGTTGAATGATTTTTGGCCTAGTTATGGCCCTTTGATAAAAAGGTGTTTTTTCTGTGTGTTGCCAGATACACAAAAGCTTGTCCGGACTACTCTTCATAAACTACTGGTGCAATTTCATCCAAACTTTACAGGAATGATCAGTACCAAGTCTAGTTGTGCACTGTCCGTCTGTCACAAAACTTGTCCCAACATGAAATTGGCCATTATTAGGCGACACATGTGATCACTGATGGCTCTTGTGGTTATTATTTAGATAGAAATAAGGTCAAAGGTTGTGTAAGGAACTGTAAGGTCAATATTTAATTATAAAATTAATGTTAATTGTTGTTAGTACATGTAATATTAATTTGCCACTTTGGTCTTCAATAAACGAAAAAGGTTTAGATGTTTTGGCATACCAGCCTGGTTGATGAAACATGATTTT